>NC_080071.1:3957755-4257755 GCF_949987535.1 Balaenoptera acutorostrata
TTACTAAGATACCTAAAACTATAAAATGGCATAAAGCTCTTTGCAGCTAATTTTCTGGCTCCCTTTAAAGTGGTTCAACAGATTCTGTGTTAAGAGCATGCCAAAACATCATGGTCAATTTAAAAGAAAATGAGCCAAGGAAAAAACTTATGGCTTCCTTCCATAATTACCACTGTCATCTGGAGACGCATTGCCTTTCTCAGGGACATGAATCCCAAGGGAGAAGGAAGACAAGCTGAAGGAATTCTACCAGATCCATCTTGGGTACCTACTCAGATATAATATTTGATTGGTGAGAGTTACTATCCAATTTAGTAAGTATTTCAGAAACCTGAATTCTGTTCCTAGTTCTGTCATCACTGATTCACTGAGTGACTTCAGGCAAATTTATTAACCTCTGTGAGTTTTTCTTTCTTCATCTATCACATGATGCAGGTGAACTAGACTGTGATTTTTATAAGTGAATCCTCAAATCCCAAGTCAGAACCACTATGTGCTTATGAAGAAAGAATATGTCTACATCAGAATATTTGGAGATGGGGATTAAGAATCTACATTTTTAACAAACCTCTGAATAGGATATTTTGTACACTAAAGGTGGAAAACCACTGAGATAAATTATTTATAAAGTTCCTTTCCAATCCTAAAATATTAAGTCCAATTCATTGACTGATGCTTGGTCTAAAGCAGTAATTTTTATGTAACAACAGCTTGGTAGCATTTAAATTGCAGCCTGTGATTATATTAAATAGACTGGGTGTTTTGATGACAGGTAAATATGTTCATTATCATTAAATTCTTTAAAAAACTTATCAGGACATTGATAGACATTGACAGGACAATACCACTCTGAAAAATAAGGGAGGGAGCAGGAGAAACAGAACAAAAGAGAATGGGAATAAATTCATTTATATAGTACACATTGGCCATGTCAGCTGATCACGATAATTACATAAGGTAGATGTCTTGTAACCATTCAATAGGTAAGGAATTTGAGGAATAAGGGATAAAATGGACCAGCCCATGATCACACAGCCGGAAAATGCAGACGTGGGAGAATTCAACTCTGTATGACTTTAGAGTCTTTACCACTTCTATTATACTGTGTCCACTTAAGAAGGATAGAGGTTATCAGGGGAGCCATTTAGTGTAGAATTAAACAAAGGGTCAAAAGCAAGATAATTTTAGAGACCGGAAACATGTTCAACCTGCTGTAAATTGGTAGTCCTTTTGTTAAAATTAAACAGGGAACTCTACTCAATACTCTGTAATGGCCTATAAGGGAAAAGAATCTAAAAAAAAAAAGAAAAAAAAAAGAGTGGATATATGTATATGTATAACTGGTTCACTTTGCTGTATACCTGAAACTAACACAACATTGTAAATCAACTACACTCCAATAAAAATTTTTTAAAAAGAAGTATTTAATAGCAAAGAGAAACAAAGTAATTAAAACAGACTGGCCAGTCATCTAATTAATGATTTCTTTTTCCTTTCAGAGGTTTTCAATAGTAATCTTTGTACATTTATCTTTATCTGTTGTATAACTAAATTGTTTCAGCTGTGTAAATAAAAAGTAGATTTTAGGTGGCTTAATACAGGAAAATAAATTGCCTACTTTCTGAGGATATCTCCAATTTTATGATACATACAGAGAACTTCATTTTAGTGTGAACATCATAAATCTTATATTCCTTTTTCCATGATAGTGACCTAAATAGCAGGCCACAACTCCTGAAAATTTAAAAAATGTGTTAAGTACACTTAACTCCATAAGTGAACCTTATTCTATGACTCAGGTCCTTTTCTCTCTTAAATGAGAATGATAACAGTTATGAAATAGGGTTGATATAATGAACAAAGAATATGGAAACAGATCAGAAAGATAAATAGACAGATAGACATGTAAATAATTTAGTAGAATGCCTGGCCAACCATAACAAATCTATGGAGATTAGGTTGCTTCCTTCTTCTACCTCTTAAAAAATTCATTTAATAATTAAATTTAAATTATTTGTTAAATGTCCGTGATTAATTAAAAGCAATCACATTGGTTTTTAGCCAATGTAGTTGACGTATAGTAAACATAGACATTTGACACTCTACCTCTAATCCTATAAAACTGAATGTTAAAGTACATTTTAAAATCATATACAATAGCCTGCTTCCTTAATTTCCATTTAAAACAATTCAGTAAGAGTAATTACTATAATACACAAACACACACCATGTGTGGCTTATGGCAGTATAAACCTGCATAGTAAATTTGGATGGTGACTTAGCAATACTTATCAAGAGCAATGAGAAAATTTTCAATCCAAGTAATCCCAATCATTGAGATCCACTCTAAAGAAGTCACTGAAGACTAGAAATACAATTTGTAAATACATTAATTGAGTCAATATTCAGCAAAAAATCCTAAAACTCTAATAGTAAATGTATATATGAAAATTGCAGACTGATAAGTTGTCATAAAAATAATAAAAACAGTTACATCGAAATGTATATACATACAAGCTTAATGTTAAGTTTGACAAAGTAGAAGACAAAGTTTTCTGTATACTCTAAGACAATAGAGCATATGTATCATACTCCTAAAAACTGAATGAGAACACAAAAGAAACAACTCACCACAAATGTTATCACTTTCATCTAATCCATCTCCACAATCAGCCTCTCCATCACAAATCCAGTGTTTAGATATACATTTTTGTGCAGAACATGCAAATTGGTTCCAAGAACAAGAGGAATCTAAAAAAACCCAAAAAACAAGCAAATAAATCCATAAGAATGTTTGTTTTAGGTGCAAAAGAAAAAATAAATCTCTTGAGACATTCTTAGGAAGGATCCAACATGAGAAAGTTCTTTAGACTTTGCTAAAACCAGCCATCCCAAATAAAACAAGCCAGAGTCCTCTTCCCTATGACAGTGCTATAAAATTTTGACCATGGCTTGCATATTCCCTCTGAGTTATCCAGGTTATACAACATTGTTCCTTCAACATAATCTCACAGGGTTTGACTTTGAGCTAGTCAATATGCTGGTCACTCTCCCTAAGTACATTACTGTCTTTTTCTAACATGTAGGGTACAGATATAAAATAAATATTCCAAGTGTGGTCTAGTCATTTTTTCCTAATTTTTAATCTATTTTTGAACAGTTGGAGAAAAAAATTACATCCTAGGCAAGGTCATAAATATGGTGAACTCACCACCATATACATTTGTTTTTAAAGGTGATGTGACTCAGGGGGTTTTAGCTTGATGACAAGCCATCAGTTTTGTACCTATACATACTTAACACTTTGATGTTTTCCTTTCTCTCCCTTGGGAACACTTAAATCTGACTAATAACATCCATATTCATTGGCATGGTGGCTGGTATTTTATTACCAAGTTATGCATTTATAATGGTGTATTCCATTTATTTCCAAAGTTTGTGATTGCTCTCCTCCACCCTTAGTCCACTTATCACCAGGAAACACCCAAGAATAAAATCCTACCAAATTAATATGTTCAAAATGTAAATGACTATAAAAATAAAATTTTGATTTTTATCGTATAAACTATTTAAAAACTTTGCATTTTTATTTGAAATATTTACTAACATGACCTGTGAAAAGAGAGACATTTAGAAAAACTGAAGCCCAGAAAAAATAAAATTAAAGAAGATACAACCATATAATGGCTTCTGTTCCAGGAAGTATGACTCTACATAAACTATTTGTAAAGTTTTCTGTTAATCTTGTTCAGGATCTGGCTCTAATGTAAAGATATATGGCATCTTAATCAAACAAAATGCACCTTCATATTTCATGATGACATTTACTTTTATGGGACTTTGGCATTTCGTAGACAATCCATTTTTAATCTTTCCTACTCTGTCTGTTCATCACAATGTTTGCTATTTGTGTTAAATGAAAATAGTGAATATATGCTTTTTGTGCTTTTTTAGGAATTTTTTTGGCCTGAAAATCATAAAACCCATAAATTTTATAAAAATAAACATTTTAAATGCTTTCTTACCTTGCCAAGTGAAATGAAATGTACACACACAGAAATTAGGATGTGGATAGTGATAGACGACAGTTTGAAGAAATGCAAGTTTAACTATACTATTTAAATCTATACATGTAATTAATAGAAACACTTAGGATAATAATAGTCAATAAGAGGTAGGGAGACTATAATGAGTTGTGTGAGCTAAATCCTTATTTTTCACAGCAGAAGGTAAATACATTAGCATCTAAACTTAATAAGTCAGGAAATGAAGGTATAAATATATCATTTAGATTAATGGAGGTAACCATTAACAAAAACAGAAAAGGTTAAAAGAAAAGGCTGTATGGGAGATTGTTATTCTCCATTATAAGTTCTTCTGTTCTATTTTAATTTTTACCATTTTGTGATATTTAATCAAAATAAAAATTGATGTTAAAATCAATTAGCAATATTTTGTGTAAAATCTCTATGTAAGAGAACATCAGTATATAAATAATAATATAGTTTATAAAAGTAAAGCAAGATATAATGTCTCACCACAGTGGAATTCATCAAGTCCATCCTCACAATCTTTCTGACCATCACATACCCAGGTATTCAAAATGCATCTTCCACTAGGACAACCAAAATAATTTTCTTCACATCTGTGTTTGTTTTGAACTGTGATAAAATATAGAATTTAATGTCAAATAAATTAAATTAATCTTAGACTTCTGCAATATAGGTAGATATCAAAACAGTAATACTCCTTGAACTGGAAGAGGTAAATAACAAGAAAACTTAAATAAAAAGAGCTGAGCTGAGGACATTAAAGAATGTCCAGGTCATGAAAACCAAGGAAAAGCTAAAAAACTGGCATAGACCAAAGGAAATCAGGGAGATATGGTAACCAAATCCAATCTAGGATTGGATCCTGGATCAGAAAGAAGATATTAATGGAAAAACTTGTTAAATCCAAATAATGTGGAGTTAACAAAAATAAAATAAAACGTTTTATAGATGACTATAAACTGAGTAAGCCAAAGGCCAAAGAATCATTTTAGGTGGAAAATATTCTTAATTCTATACTTATGAAAAATAAATTACATTATAAAATCATTAGTAGATTTTTGCTGAGAAAGTGTAAACTTGGTGTTCCATACTTAGTGGGTACATATGCTTTGACAAGATTTATATATGTATTCTCTATTTTAAGGAAGAAAAACAAGTTGCAGTAGTATCTCTAAAATTGTCATACCTAACAAAAATATCATGAGAATAAAAAGTATCTGTATATAAAATTATTTTGTAAATTATATATTTTTCAGATTGTGGAGTATTATTATTATTATAACCTCCAAGAGCACATACAAAATACTAGATTTTTCTCTTTACTGGGTGTCATTTGTCCCTTGCACCTTCAGGTTTACATAGATTTAGTGACTGGCTCACAGCCAATCAGGAAATAAATCTTAGAGTACACATGGCATCACACTATAGTGATACATTATGACTATTTTAAGGTAACAAAAATTACCTCCATTGTAATTTTTTAATGCCAACTTTGTAGATCTAATTAAAGATGAAAATTACTTTTTGAAGGAATTCATCATTAACACAAAACGTCTTGATTGTGCTGGATGTCTTACTTTTTCTTAGGATATTGCCTAGATAAAACGTAAGATATTTAGACTGACCTTTTACTGGCTTCCTGTTTGTCTGCCCACCTGTTTCATAAGTCTATATTAATGCCCCTTTCCTACTTCCCCAATATAATCACTATTCTCTACTAATGTTGAAAGTTAGCTTTCAAAATCATTTATTAATCCTAGAAATACATAAAGACTACAATAAAGTAAAAAAATATATATTTACAAGCTTAATAGATACCTAGTTATACTGCCTTCAAAATAATTAAAAAATTGACTATAGCCATAATGAGATAAAGAATTGTTGCAGAAGAAACATTGGAATAAGAATCTAAACACCCAGTTTCCATGAGTCTAAAGCAATTTTCTATATTTATTTAATGTTTTATATAATGAAGAATAAAGTTAAAAAAAAAAGAAAAGATGTAGATTTGCAGTGAGCCAGTGCCTCCTAGGATACAGCGAGTCTTTTCAAACCCAAAAGGAACATCACAGAGTATCACACACTGATGAGCAGTGGCGAAAAGAAAAAAAAGGAATCTGCTATTTCCCAGTTAATTGATTGATTATGCACCACTAAGAATATCAATTCTTTAGAGTAGATCATGTGTGTGTGTGTGTGTGTGTGTGTGTGTGTGTGTGTATTGTATACACTTGTGTGTGGAATACCTACAAATATAATTTCTTAAAATGTTTCAAAAAATTATTACACATCTACTAAGCATGGAAAAAAGTGATTGTAGCAGCAGGGTCAGGAGAAGGAAACAGCAGTAGGAGAACACATGTAATAGTATACTACAAGCATATCTACTTTCAGTTATAGTAATTTAACATCTTTCTTTCTGGTATTATTATATACTTTTAAAATTCATTTCCTTAAATAGTTAGAAAGAAATAGGTTCATAACCTTCTCATGGAAGGCATTCTCCTAAGAATGCAGATGACACTTTTCAGTGCTTGTGTAGGTAAAGATGGCTAATATATATAAATATACCAGTCTGACATTGATCCAGTAATGATAACTATTACGTTACCCATACTAGTATGCCAAAAGATTGTGTAAACTGCATCAAATAGCCTAACTTGACAATACAAACTATAATAACAGGAGTAAAGCCAGTGGTGAGAAACACAGTCTCCCTCCCTTTAGTCTATAGATAGTTTTCTCTCAGTATATACTACTTCTGTGAAAACCTTATAGATTACACATTTTAAGATGTAATCACCAACTTTAAAAGGATTAATGAGGAACTGAACATGAAAAAGGAAATTGATCCAAACATAGAACAGATTTCTCAAGTATCATTCCATTAAGTCATTAAAAAATATAAAGTGGCATGTCTAGCACAGGTGATTATTTTTAATTTAGTCTACAATATTTGTTTTAATCTTAGCCATTGAGTATCAAGAATGAAAATTAATAAGTTTATGCTATACAACCAGCCCCTAAATCTTCAAGGCACAGACTGTTTTGTCTTCTAGAATTACCTGGGCATTTTAATTCATCTGAATAGTCTCCACAGTCGTTAGACCCATCGCATATCCAGGTTGGCAGAACACACAGTGAGGTAGAATTACACCTTATGAATCCTGTGGTTTTCACTCCAAGCTTATAGAAATATGTACAGTCTGTATTATCTATAAGGAGGTAAACAGAAAAATGAAAAACACCTCATCTGCAAAGATTATGAGCCTTCTATGTAGGTCATAGAAACAAGAAAAGTTAACCTCATTTGAAGAAGTAAATATGCAATTATCCTACACAACAAGGGTTAATTACGTATCAATTCTGGACAAGGTTCAGTGAAGAGTTAGACACTGTTCAATGTAATGCCAAAGGTGCACAGGCATGAACAAACAAAATGTAATGGAATATCTTACTGCAGTTCTTTTCATCTGAAGCATCTGCACAATCTAGGTTCTGGTTGCATCGTGCTGATCTTGGAATGCACGTCCCATCTGCACAGCGGAACTCAACAGTGGCACAGGTTGAAACTAGAAAAACAGGTAAATAAACAAATGGATAGACGAGATAGAAAATGACTCCTTGCTTAACATTTTGAGTACTTTAATTCTTACAATTTTGTTTGGTTTTGCCTTTTTAACTCTGGGCAGTCAAACTTGACCTATAACCCCCAAAAACAAGCTTGGGTTAGATGCCTCATACATCTTCCCCTGTCACACTGTTCTTCCCTACATTGTAGTACTTATAATACTGCATTGCAATGGCCTGTTTATGTATCTCTCCCCCCATTAAATTGTAAGCAGGGACCGTGCCTTGTTTTCCCTATCATACCATATCAGCACTAAACCAACAACAACAAAAAAATTAAATGTTGCTGAAACTTCTCTCTCCTTCCAACTTCAAAATACAAGGTATGACCCTAAGCAAATGCCTGATTGAGTGCGTACACAGAAATCCCGCTCTGTTTGCTAAGAAGAAGTGAAACATTCCCTGCTATGATAAAAAGACAGACATGCAGACAGAGTCAGAGATTGAGAGAGAGAAACCACTGAGTATTTGCTTTATTTACTCAAAGAGGGAATAGTTCAGCACTGCTAGAAAGTCATCATGGTAAGTTATCCTCTTTCACATGGCCATATTACTAACATTTGGTATAGGAAATACGGATTCCTCATGCCAAGAAACATATAAATGTGGTATGACTTGCCTCTGTTGTTGGAAAGTATGGCTTTCGAAATCCCTGCTATGCTTAGATGAAAATCAGTTTTGATATGCTACCATCATTACATATTCTTTGTACAGAATAGCTTATTCTTCATCATATATTCCTTTTTACTTTGCTTACACATTCATTACCATATAATGGTTTTCAGCAATATGTTGTGAACAGGTGCATGGCTTGTTTTGTGTGTTAGATTAACTTAGGTGAGATTTTTATTCCAAATTCAAATTTCCACAGGTTATGTTAATGTACAACCTGAAGGTTGCCACTTTTACTAGGGTTGATATTTTAAAGAGCCTATTTAATTACAAATATAAATTATATCAATTGTAAATGGTTAAAATGCTATCTTAAAATATGCAAATTTTATTCAAGGGTGTGTATGTCATTTGTATTTCATAATGCACTGCTATTATTACATTTAATTGTATCTTGCAATTGTATCCTTATTTGTGTTTAAATGATGATTAGAATAAATGTTTTATTTACAATTTGCAATTATAATTGCTTCACTGTTTTCTTCATTAAAAGTAATATCATTTGAAACAGATAATGCCATTATAAGTAGAGATAAATACACTGTTCCAAACAGGAAAAAAATAGATATTTTTCTTTTATGCCTAAATAAAGCAAAATCTCTTCCATATTCTTTTCTATTACATTTCACATTCAATATTTTTCAGTGGAAACAATAAATGGAATATATAACATAGAAGATTATCATGACAAGCATATACATTTTGTTTCTGACTTTGCTGTCTATCAGCAGTCTCCTTTTAAGAGGTTGTGTTCCAAAAGATTCCTTATAATCCCGTTATTTAGAAGACAGAATTCATTTCTCTGTGAAACAATATTCTAGATAGTGGTAATATTCCTAAACAAGTCTACAAAGATTTATCTCTAAGCTACTTGACGTGCGTTATCTAATACTTGCAGTTAGAGTTTGGGATACCAGAAATCCTAATTCTGAAGCAATGGGGGCAATCACAACCCATTCCACCATCTCCACCTCCCTCCAAACTTCCATAGAGGATCTTCTGTGTACATGGCAGGGAGTCCATCTGGGTGGGTATTGGTGGCAGATAAAGTGAAGAGGCAAATTATGACTCCATGAACATGGAGATGGCATGTCAGACTGTTAAGAGGACTGGAGGTTCAGGGATTTCACAGTAATGGAGTTTCAAAAATGGTGTTGGGGGCTCAGGTGGAAGTAAGTGTAAAGAATGGCTTATAAGAAGAGTGGAGGGGCTTCCCTGGTGGTGCAGTGGTTGAGAATCTGCCTGCCAATGCAGGGTACAAGGGTTCGAGCCCTGGTCTGGGAAGATCCCACATGCCGCAGAGCAACTAGGCCCGTGAGCCACAACTACTGAGCATGCGCGTCTGGAGCCTGTGCTCTGCAACAAGAGAGGCCGCGATAGTGAGAGGCCCGCGCACCGCGATGAAGAGTGGCCCCCACTCGCCGCAACTGGAGAAAGCCCTCGCACAGAAACGAAGACCCAACACAGACAAAAATAAATAAATAAATAAATAAATAAAATAAGTTTATATATAAAAAAAAAGAAGAGTGGAAATGTGGAGCAAGTAGAAAACGGTCTTGGATGGAATTCTAGGAATAAAAAAATAAACAGAGGAACTCTAACCAGACGAAAAGAAACTATAACTTTACAGTTGAGAAGAGTGGTTAGGAAATAGTATTTAAGAGAAAGGCAAGGGGAAAAATGAGGTAGGGGGTCAGGAGAACAAAAATAAGGCTACTGAATCTTGGTGAGGAGGGCAAGGGCAGCCTGTTAGAGTGGGTGAGATGTGCAAATAGGAACCGATTGTCCCTTTACTTCTAATCCTATCTCTATAGATTCCATGACTTGATACAGAGTTTGGGAACCACTAGACGGTTAAATAGGGTGATAAGTGGCAATGGAATTGGACATATTAAGTGGTTGCACAATTCCATAAGCAGCAGGAGCAAGGTGGTTGTGGGGATTAACGTCTCCAGCATTTGTAGACAAGGGAAGAGAGTCCTGGAACAGGAGAAGTCCATGGGAACAGTGACAATGTCACTTCATAAGTAAGCAAATGCTTCTTCTGCCAAAACCTCTACCTCTGTAGTCCCTCAACCATGTTCCTTTCGCATGTTGTTTTGGTCAGTCAAGTATTGAAATGTGTTTCACCCTTAGGGTGGGTCTTGAGGGAGAAAGGTGATGGGATCTCTAATTTGCCAAGTGAATATGAAAGCTTTCTGACAACTTTTCTTCAGGCTAAAAGTCCTGGAAAAAAGAGAACAGAAAATAACGTAGTCCAAATAAAGGTAGCCTGAGTGGGAAATACTAGACTCTTCCCTCCAGATAGTACAGAGGAAAAAGTACACCTACAAAATGTGAGTGGAAATATACCACAGCCACACCAGGAAGAGCAACGAGATACGACAAAGGAAGATCTGACAGGGATGGTAGCTCAAAAGTAGCAGCAAGAGAGAAAGTAAAACCATTCTTTCCCTCATATACTTTCTTAATTTTCCTATTTAATCCACCTTATTTTCTCCATATCGGTTAAAATATTTAATCAGGTAGGAAAGATATAAAATCGATTAGTCTTTCCCTACTTCTTAGGATGTTTCTTGTAAATAACCTAACTCAACGTTTTCTTTTCCAACTCTCCTACCCAGCCTGTAGCAAAGGGAAGGTGACAAGGAAAAAATACATGAAATGTGCTGTCATATCTCTTCTGTTTACTTTCAAACCACATCTTTTATTGAATTCACTGCTTAGGCTCTAAGGATATGCAAACCCGGAAGGAATGATGATTTCCTCTGCAGGCACGCTTATCCTTTTCCTTTAGCTTGTTGTTTGTGGAATCTTCAAAGTTTTGCTATGATTTGGGGAAAAAAAAAGAGAAAAACTCACCAGTTTCCTCTCCTCTAGGTCACCTCAGAAGTACTTAGCTCTCCAGTACACCTAAAGGTGTTCAGATGGCCCAAGGAAGTTCATGTGCTTCTCAAAGGGAGTATATTCATCTCAACAGGGAGCGAGGGAGGGATATTATGCACTCTCTACAAATCTATTCACTCAAACTCTGACACAACCAGAAGAGGAATACAGAATGACAAACTTTCTGAACAACTCCTTAGATCCTCACCAGCTAGCTTGATGTCTAAAGCTCTCAGTCATGAAAGGAATTGCTACAATGGGGCAGTAATAAAAGATTGATGAGGATTTGGGGTTTTGCTTTGCTTCCAAAGGATAAGAAACCAAAAATAACTCCTTGCAATATCCATTTCCACTCCGTAAATAGATTCTTGGACTTGTGGCATTAAAAAAGAGTAATGTTAATTACTATTAACATCTAAATTAAACAAACAAAACTGTAATAGTACTTCAAATAATTTACAGATGATTCCACCATAGCCTCTCTCCACAGCCTATCAAAATCTCTCTGTATTTATTGACATTTTTAGTGTACTGTTTAAATTGTGTTATATTTTACTTTATTTACATTCAACAATAACACATGGTTTGTGTGTGTGTGCATATATACATACAACAAAGCAACAAAGCACTGCATCCCTATGTTGCACTGACTATAGAAACAAAGAAGGAGTGACTGGAAGAAAAGGTTTGAAGAAATCATTCATTTTTCATTCTTCCTGAGCCTGTTCATGTTCCTTTTCCTTCATTATCTTTTAAGTGCTGTAAGTGTCCATGTGTTTGATGGACGCACATCTGAATTAATGCTTTATAAGAAACTGGCTTATGGAAAAAGGACCCACGTAAGTCTTTCCTCTATAGCATGAAATGTACCCTACAAGGATACCATGTGAACAACCTTAATATGAGAGAAAAATCAAATCTAAAAGATGCAAGTGTAATAAGTAACCTTTCATCTAAAAAGCTACCCATTGGTTTATCCTAAGGAAGCTAGTCCGTTTATTCAAATTTATTAATTTTTAGTATGTAATATAGCATGTGCTTGAGCATTTGCAGTTTCAAATGTACTGCATTAGATAGGAAGAAATTCAAGGCATAAGATTTTGTTGTTGTTTCATAAGATATCCAATTGTCATATCTCTTTACTATTATTATCACAAAAGAAAAGTTTTGACAGAAACTTGATTCTCAGAGTAGTTCTGTCCCCAACTATATGGCTGAGATGGTTATAACACAGAAATCGAGAGTTTAGATTAAAAAAAGGGGAAATAATATTTTGAGTTATTTTATTGTTATTCAGCAGCTGATACTGATATCAGTAGGCAGAATGAAACCTATCTACACTTTTGGAAGACTGACGGCTTCAACCAGCCACATAAGAGTTTAATAAACACATACCATGTACTAGGTACTATATTTCATAAACCCAAACACACTAATTTACTTACTGCTTTTCAAAAAAACCGTTTTCCAAGAAAACCCACAGTAACTGATTACATTTCTGTAGCTCTTTTTATGAATTTTGTTTTAAAATCTACTTTCTGTATTTATTATTCAGGTTCTTCACATTCTAGCTTGATATTTTTATTTTTATCCTAGCTTAAAGTTTTCATTATATTCTCCTTTCCTGCTTACAAATAACTAATAGAACATACCCATTTTCTGGTCTACTTCTAGTTTCCTTTCCTCCTTTCTTCCAAATGCTTATCCATTTCCCTCTACTTACTCCCGTATCTTACTACATTTTATCATTTTTAATATTTTATAAATAATATGAAACAATAGTTGACTTAATTTTCAAATGTAC
This sequence comes from Balaenoptera acutorostrata, assembly GCF_949987535.1. Classification (NCBI taxonomy): domain Eukaryota; kingdom Metazoa; phylum Chordata; class Mammalia; order Artiodactyla; family Balaenopteridae; genus Balaenoptera; species Balaenoptera acutorostrata. Next base: position 3,970,800 of record NC_080071.1, read on the forward strand.
TTGGCTCTTCCTAAACTACAGTGTCAACTTAGATAGTAAGCTACTCAAGTGTTTGGCCAAGGTCATATATAGTCTAAGACAGCAGAGTAACTTCTCAGTCCTTTATCAGCTACAAAATAATTTGTACACATTCTGCCCTCTTCCTCAACTTATAGCCTTCTTGTTACAACTGTACCTCACACATCTTTTCTTTACCATTAACCTTTTTAAAGAATAATCTGTATTCACTGTCTTTACTCTTTCACCATTCATATTCTGTTTCAATCCAATGTGATCTGGCTTTTCCTTGCCATTGCACTGAACTGACTCTCTTGAAGGCAAGCAAGAGATTATCTTCTATTTGCCAATTACAGTGGACACTCCAGTCTATGCATGCCGTCTTGCCTTCTCTCTAACGTGAACTTTTCCTCCTTTCTTGAAAAAATAATTTCTTGTGAAGCTCTTTTTATTAGTCCTGTGGTGTACTTTTCCTTTTTATATTAGTATCTTTCATTTTGAACAGGTCATTCTGATGCACTCCCTTAAAACAACTATTACACCATACATCCTTTGAGCTCTCTCTCTTTAAGAAGTCCAAAATCAATACTTCTGATCTAAACCTACTACCTGAGCTCCAGATCTATATTTACCTATATACCTTTCAAACAGTTCCATCTGAATGTCTACAGGTGCTCCAACCTCAGAATGTGGACTATTCTTATTATCTTATCCCCATCTCACACAAACAAAAGGCACACAAAAATAAATTTAAAAATTAATGAAAACAAATAATATTTTAAAAGCATACAAAACACACACACACACACGTATCTCCTCTATTCCCATGCTTCCTCCATGTTTATTACCACAAAAGACTTGTTATGCTACCTTTTAAAATGCTGTTATATCTGTCTCTCTCCTCTTTATTCTTAGTTTTGGCTGCTGTAATAGGCTACTGTTTTGTCCTTCTGATCTCAGTATTAGAGTTTTCATTCTAAAATTCATAGGTTTTTTTTCCCCTTTTTTTAAACTTTCTGTTGACTGCAAGATAAAGGTCATGTTCTTTAACATGGCACCAAAAAAAATCTTCATTTCCTGGTTCTTTCTTCTAACTTGCCTCATTTTTTTCACCACTCCCCAATATGCAATCTGGCTCTAACCATATCAAATTACTTGCAGTTTTCATTATTGGTCCTTCTACTTGGAATTCTCTTCTATTTTGATCATTCTACCTTATTTATACTTTAAGACTCAGCTTAAATTTAATCTAGTCTATGAAACCTTTCAGGATACTTCCAAGCCCAAAAACACAAAACAAAACTGTGTTCTTAATAGTGCAATCATAGCACCTGACATTCATCTTCACCTGTTTAAATGACTATCTTTCACTTAGAGTTTGAACTACTTGAAGGCACACATAGAACTTACAAATATTTTGTCTCAGTCTTTAATGAATTTTACCAATAAAGTATTTCAATGGATGGAAAGATTTTTAAAGGTAAATTGGTTTGGAAAGATCTGTTGGGTCCAGGTTTTAGGAGACCTTAAATGTCAGACTAAAAACTTGTCACTTATTCTGCAAACATTGGGATGCTTTATCTGGGAAGTGATAAAAAAGTAAATGTTTACATAGCATTTACTATATGTCAAGTTCTATTCTAATACTGATATACTTTTTTAACTATTGTCTCTTTTTCTTACAGCTTGGGAAACTGAGCCACGGGTTGGTTAAGTACCTTATCCAAAGTCATGCAGTTAGTGGTGGGGCTGGGGTTCTATCCCAGGTAGTCTGGTTGCTGATGTGTCACAGTAGTTACTATGGTAAAATGTTAAATTGTTTTAGCATGACTAGAAATTCAGATTTACTGGAAAGAGTAAAAACAGGGAGACCAATAAAAGGGCTACTTTGTTAATCCAGGCTCAAAGTAGATTGAAGGGGAATATATCTCAAAGAATTGGAAGATTTGTTGATGATTGGACATGTGGGTGATAGAACATGGTGGAAGGAGGAACCAAAGGTAGTACCAAGGTTTCCTGTCCAATAAGTAGGAAAATGATGAGAGCATGGGTAGGAGAGAGAATTAAGCAATTAAGGGGAACATTTTGGAGCAGGAGATTCAGTATTATACATTCTGGTAGAAATGCCCCATAAATAGGGTGTTTGAACTGAAAAGGTGAGAAAGAATTTTGAAGTGAGCAAAGAAAGAGATAGAAACAGAAAATATAGTCATAATTTTCAGTTGACTCTAGTAACTCCCCTCCAACAGCATTTACCAAAGTATGGTCCATAGATGCTAATTGTTGTTATGTATCAAAAGGGGGAAACCATAGTGCTCTCAGGAACACACTTTGGAAGAGTTTAGGAAACACTTGGCATGATAATATTCCGAGGCTGATACAATATGTGTTTACCTTTACAGTCTAATTCATCAGAGTTGTCTCCACAGTCGTTTCCACCATCACATAACTTGCTGTGAGGAACACAACGACGATTGTAGCAGGGCTTGAAACCTCTTCGACAGCTTCTGTTTTCTTACACAGAAAAGTAAAAACGCATACTTGGAGGGCTTATAGAACTATTTTTACAAAAAGAAGATCACAGATGAGATCTCATTCACAATAACCGGATTGTGGATCTATAAAACAAGTGCCGTGTGGCATCCAAGTTCTGGGTTAGAATATCTGTGCGTTATCAAGTAGTTCATGCAGTAAAAAGCCTTTCTGACTATTTTAACCTCAGTGATTCATACTCGGAGACCTCATCAAACTATACTCACATTATTGTTTCTGGCATTTCTGTAAGCTAGAGTAGAAATAAACATGTATCACATACTCAAGTCTGAAGAAATGAGTCTCTACCTCCAACGTAATAAAGGCACACCAACACCTATCCCCTCTCTCCTTTGTACCCCACAAGGATTTTAAAACAAGGAAAAAAGTGTTGAAACATGTATCCCTGAATCAGTGAATCCAAGAGTCACCTACTTATCCATAAATTTCTCTTAGAAATCATCTTAAAATGTCTATCCAAATTTTCTAAGAAGAATAATAATTGCCTCTGAATTCTATTTACCTTAATGAGAGTCTCCTGACATTTTCTGATTTGGGGCAGAAGGTACCACTCACAATAATAATAGCTGTCATTTACTGAAAAGTAATTTTGTGCCAGGCTCTATATTGAGCATATGTAAATGTACATTTGTTTATTTAATGCTCCCAACCATCACCCCATCTAGATTTGCTTGGTAGTGAGAAACTAAAACATAGAGAAGTCAGTACCCTTGTTCATGCTAGTCACACACTAGTACGTTTGGGAACAAAGATTTAACCTCAAGTGCGATTCTAAAGTCTGGAATCTATACCTGAGATTGTCAAACTATAGCCTGCAGGCCAAATGCAGCCTATCAGCCTGTTTTTATATGGCTCTGAAGCTAAGAATGATTTTTACAGTTTTAAAGGATTGTTAAAAAAATAGAATATGTAACAGGATTATATATGGCCCACAAAACCTATAATACAAGCTGACCTTTTACAGAAAAAGTTTGCTAACCCCTTCTCACACAAATATTACCTGCCTTCTAAGAAGATAAAAATAAGGTGAAATATATTCTCAAGCCAATTCATAATAATGTGAATTTGTAAGTTGATTATTATTACATTTTTATATGCTTTAATATTTTCATGGTGTACAGGATATAGCTGTTGGTTCAAGCAAACATGTCATTTGAGGTAAATTCCCTAAGATTTCAGTTACATACAAATTATGGACAAATTACATTTGACTGTCATTTTAACCAAGGGTGTTTATTCTGCAATGTAAAAGCGTGACATAAATTTCCCAAAATCCATCCTCCTCTTGTTTTAACTTTCTCTAATATAAGAAAACAAAGGAGAAAAATAGAAGCCAAATATAGCAATTCCAGATATAGATTCCTAAATTTTGCAGAGCATATAATACCAGTACTATTGTATTACAGCACAGAAATAAATCAGACTAATTTAGAAATAATCTGGATCAATTCTATAATAACTATTAATGATTGCATAGACACAAACTTTCAGGAAAAATATTGTTGCAGTGAAGGCAAATAACAGTTGCTTACTAGGGTCCAAAAGCCAGTCTACTTCCAAGGGAGAAGGAAAGGTTGACTACCACTTGGTATCACCTACAGAGACACAGATGGTAGAATTCCATACTTAATGGGGACCGTGGCTAAAGCAATCAGCCTTTGTACCTAAGGACACTAGCTCTGGGACAATCCTGGAGGCAAAAATAGAATGAATAAGACTTCGATATCAACACAACATACTATTGACTGATGGTGGACTTTTGCTGCAGAATAAACCTGCAATATCTACCCAATAACTGATATTTCTGACATATTTTTAGGAATGTAAGCCTAACACATTTTGCTAATGATGAATAATGAAGCAGCTCAAAAGACAGGCTCCTGCTGTATTTAAATTTATACTTCATGCATGGAAAACCATGAGGAAATTCTTCAATGAATATCATGTGTTTTGGGTAGGCAATATGGTGCCCCATTTGAATAAGAACAAAGCCAAATCATTTGCCTTAGATCTACATGTTAATGAGAGGCATTAAGGAAATCATACACATAAACCAAATGGAGACAATCACACCAAAAACTATAAAAAGAATTACATTCTGAAATGAGTAAATCATACATTGGAAACTCACCACAGTAGAGCAGTTTTTCATCTGATTTATCCTTACAATGAGGAATGCCATCACAGGTGAGCTGGTAATCAATACATTCTCCATTTCCACACTCAAACTCTGAATAAATATTGCAGGAAGAATTTTTAGCTGAAAGGAAAAAAGCCAACGTTTTATACAATAACAAACATTTTTGATGTCATAACAATTGTTTCCCTTAATCTTAATTATAAAAATAAACTAAAATTTATCTAAATATAAAATTAATAAAGGACAGTGGTTTATGGCATTTCTTTACAAAAAAATTAAGAGGGACACTTTTTATTGTGTTGTCTTCAACTTCCCTTTGCAAATTTTTGGGAATTGCCTGACTTTATTTTTCTTTTATGACTGTTTGTGTACTTTGTTAATTATTTGGTGACTGTACATGTGTGGAGAGAAGGAGGGGTTTAAATCTGGGGGACTATATTTATGAACCTTGCTTAACAGTGTATGTTAAAAATAAATTTTTAAAAAGAGCCAGTTAAATAAGCTCTGTACATACTGAGAGTGTTTTTGTATTTTCTTATTGAAATCTCATATATTCTTCAATACATTGAAATTTTCCAGTATATAGAGTTCTTATCTTTGAATGCTTGAATTTATTCATCTCAAATCTCACCTCCAACTGGTCTTCCTCCCCAACTACCTGCTGAAGAAATCTCTGTAGCAGTTTCTATCAATCAGAAGTACTGGAATTGCTGAAATTACTTTCATTAGCCTCTTGCTCTATCCATGGTGAGAAGTACCAGGGAGCAGACCCTCTCTTCCTGCTACCCATGATCAGTACCTACTCCTTGAAATGCATGGGAATCTGTAGGAAGTGCTGGTGGAGGACAATGATAAACTGGAAAGCATGTGCACCAGATGCTTATGGGCTCCAGTGGACCACTGCCATATTGTCCCACTTCTAAATGTCAGGATTTTTATAAGACATTAAAAGCCTGAGTTTTTATGTGGTTTGCCCAACTTGTGAGTACCGGGCAACAGCCATGAGGACAAAAAGCTTTTCTACAGTTAGGTTTCATCCCTGGAGTGCCAGTATGTTACCCTTGTCTTAGAAAGACCTCTCTTGGGGAAAACAGACTTATTTTTATTCTTAAATAATAGATTTACTAGCAAACTTTTCGGATGCAATGTTTTGGTTGTATTACGTGCTATTCGCTTGCATGTACTCATTCCATTGCTTGTTGAAAAATTGTGCAGTGAAAGTCAGTCATATTAATTATGTTGGAGGTAATTAGAATTCATTTATTTCTACTAATGCAGGTAACATAGCTTAATTTTATCATTTACAATCAGTTTTTAGGATTTATTTCAGGAATAATCAATTAAACAGCCACAAATACTGTTTGAAGTTTCTAGTGTTTTATTTCTTTATTATCCTAGAATTTAACTCATTTTACTAGAATATCTATCTTATCTACCTATTAAAGACTTATAATTTAACTCTTTAAATGATAGCACCCCTCTCTAAAGGTAATTTTATTTTTCTTGGTGCAGTCTAAACTTCACTGGTCAGTAGCTAAGGTAGAATGCCATTTTAGAGGAAGCAACAAGGAATTAAGAATCTAAAAATATCATTAACTTTAAAGAATTATTGTCTTTAAGAAGAGTGCTGACATTACTGCACACAATCACCTTAGATCATGAACTGAACAAAATTCATCCATTTACTGAGAGTCCATTAGAATTCCTAACTTATTTTGTCTACTTTAAACATATCCTGTTTAATTTCTCATTTCCAGTGAAGCTAATTGTTATGATGGCAAATATCGTATTTTGCTTTTATAATCATTGTGCCTTTAAGGAAAAAATGAAAATTATTCATGATAAATATGGTTTATCATGAAAAAACAAACATTGTATGGGCACAATTCTTGCTTAGGTATGTTCATTTGAAGAAATAGTACTGAGTATTTTCTGCCTCTTTCTAGAAACAAAAAATGTGGTTCAGCTATCCTCAATTCTCTTACAAGGTAATTGCTTCATCTAATTATATTTGCTATTCTTATTTCTGTTATGGGTTTTAATAAGGTTAGCAATGTTGTGTAAAATGGAATTGCCTAATCTTTTTGTCAACAGTTATGACAACAAATGGTTTTTCCTTCCTTTGCCCTCAGGTAGGTGTTAGTAAATGGTCCTTCACCCCTGTAATGCTGCCATTAACATTCATAAACTGCTCTGGGTGAACTAATTCAGAGGTCGACACAGATATGCCAGAAACATCCTCATTTCCTAAAGATGGATTTGACAAGAAGAAGCCAAGAGTTACTTTTCAATCTCTCTGCTGGACCACAGGATTTCAATATGAATGCACAGTGGATACAAGATACTTCTGTAAAGATTTGTCAGCTCTGAGGAATCCAATATCACTCTACAGTTCTATGTGAATACAACTATGCTTGTTTCAAACTATAGTTTTCTGTCTGAGTCATTCCCTCTCATCAATAGTGAGAAGCAGGTGGCTTAGTAGGGACAAATGTATCTAATCTATTTTTCAGCAATGACAGGCATCCTCTGTATACAAATAAGCTTTGCTGTTCTGAGTAAAGGCATTGGTTTACTACTGGCCTGTAGTGACCTGTGAAAGAAACATGAGTGATTCTAATGCATGGCTAAAACTCCAGGCTTACAGATAGCATCAGATCCAGACCATTACAGAGGAAACCACAAAGGCAAACTGAAAGAGAGAGTTTAAGCAATTGCGTGAGCAATTCAGGGAAGTGTTAGGTGATGAAGAAATGTGGGAATTTGTGGCCCAAATTATTGAAATTTGCTATCTTCTGACCAATTACATCATTCCCTTGTTTTCTTTGGCATATTCTTAAATAAAAGTCTTTTACTTCTTTTGCTAAGAGATGCCCTTTTGGGTTTGGTACCAATTTGCAAAGTGAGAAAATACGTATATGTTCTTGCATTATGTGCAGTAGTTTTCAAAGTAAAGAAAACGATGACAAAGTGCTCATATTAAAATAAAGAACAGGCAAAAGAGAACATCCTCTTGGTATATAAAGACCAACAGAAGACTAAAGATGAAAAATACTTACAGCTTATGATACTTATTTTTATAATGTAGATATATCCAGCTTTATTGATTTTCTAAGATGAAATATATGAGATGAGGAGAAAAAAAAAATGTCAAAAATTGACACATCCTAAGAGTGAGGTCACCAATTTCCAATTTTCCAAGATGCTTTTCTCCCATCTTTCTTACTCATGAATAGTCTTAATATTAAAGAGAAATTAACCCTTTTTATGTTGCTGGCTAATTTTTCATGGCAGTATTGGAACACTTGAACCCTTATTTATAGTGGAAACAGTTTTGGAAACTTAGCTGTTAATAAGTATTTACTGTAATGGTACTAATTAAAGATTGTAATGCCTTTGGGAGATATAAACATCATGCGAGGCTGCAATTTTACATTTTTAATTAACAGTTTGGAAATGATTACAAATAAGCTGTGTGAGCCATTCTTTCTCATTTACATAGTCTGATGGACTGTGAATGGGTTTACTACAAAGCTACTAAGCTACTGCCTGTACACTGCTTTATTTCAGCTTTAATTAATTTCGCTATTGACTGAATCCTCAAAGTCATAAACACGAGTTTTCAGATGATCATTGCTTGCAGGTATTTCTCTAGCTAATCCAACACCTTCCAGCCCAGAATCAGAGGGACATAACATATTTCACTGTTTGGGTTATCATTACCTATCACATAGTGCTATAGGTAGCATGGTAAACTGAGTTCTTTTTAGTATGGAGAGATAAGACAACCAGGCCTCTAATACTGGAAGAGAGTACAACTTCATAAATATACTCAAACAATTTCAAGGTCCATGTGTGCCATTTTGAGCAGTTATATCACATTTCAATCCTCTTTACTTACTCACACATCTGTTGTCATTCAGCAATATTCGATCCCCCCTGCAGGAACAGTTCACTCTTCCGTTAGGAGTTAAAAGGCACAGGTCATGGCAACCTCCATTCAGTAACGCACATGGAGAAAGTTCACCTGCAATGAACAGGTTTTACTGGTGATATTTTATATTGAATTCCTAGTCTATGTTAATATAGATTAACAGTAAACTGTTAGACAGCCTCAATCTCTCAAAAATATCTCATGAACAAGGAAGATTTGGGATTTTGAAACAAATCTAAATATTCCAAAAGATAAGAACATTAAAAATATGTAACAAATCTCTACATTTTCTAACATATTTGTCATTAAACGCACTAGTACCTCTAGAAACCACATGCATACTGCAGACTGCAATTTTGTAGGTATTCCAGTGATTAAAAAAATTTTAAGGCCAGATGCAAAGCTTGTTTATCAACAAGTATTATTTTCTTGGAAATGATTTGAATGTTCAAAAATATGAGGAGTAAGTATGAAATAGAAATCCAGAAGCAAATAATTAAAAATGAATTGTTCCTCTGGTGATAAATTAAGAACTACAAAATTTTCCATAAAACTTTCAGATAATTTCAATATATTAGATAGTCAAAGCCTGAACACTAGCCCCAGAAACAGTAAGACAACAAAATCCAACTATTACTTAAAAACATAAATACGTTTTTTGAGAGATTATATAATTGAGAAATATATTTGTAACTTACAAATAAATATTGTAACTTACAGCTATTGGTGTCACTGGCAACAGCTATGATACCCATTGGTTGATGTGGAATATCAGAACGAAGAATTTTTGTATCTCCTCCCGTGTACTTGTTGGAACGCAGGATAGCTCTTCTTCCCCAGTCTGACCAGAAGATATAATTGTCATACACAGCCAAACTGAGAAAAGTCCCTGGCCCAGATTTGACAATCACCTGGAATAAAGCAAAATATCATATTTTTTTAAACGAAGATATCCACATCTATTTTTGCTCAAAAGAAAAAAGAGAGATTAAGATTATTTCTGATTATTGAAATAATCAGATAAAAATACATTTCACTAAATGTACTATCATAATGTGTTTATAGTTCATTTTAAATGTCTTAACCATCCTTAGCTTTTGCAATGTTTACTTAATATTTTGCAGTATATTTCTATTTAATAACCATTCAGTTTGTTTAAGCAGTTGTGTCTTTTTAGCATTATAAACCAAAATTATCATGACAACAATATGAGACTATTAGTACTAAACATTTATTTATCATTATTAAGAAATCTTTAGATATACAGTAAACACTCACTAAGCTCTCAGAACTATATACAGAATATATAGTTCAACTGATCCAGGTTATTCCTTTAGGAAGCTTACAACATGAATAAGTTAACCAGATATACATGTATTGGCAATAAAAGTTTAAAAGCAAAGACCAAAAAGTTTCACTCAGACCAAGATGAAGTAAAAGGGTACAGATTTTCCTTCTCAATAAAACAACTAAAAAAAAAAAAAAAAAAAAAAAAAAAAAAAAAAAATATATATATATATATATATATATATATATATACACATATATATAAAAGGAGGCTTTTCAACACATTGGATATCAGGTAAGGAAGGACAGTGATTCCTGAGTAACAGGAAATAAACCACCTGAGTCCCATAACCTCCACAGTTTATAGCCTGAGACAGATTCCAGGTAGCAACACAGTGCAAAGAAACCCAACAGAGTCCAGGGAACTCTCTGAGTGGATATATCTGAGAGTTACGGGAGGGTAATATGGTTAGCTCTCACAAGGCAGAGTGTTGGAGAGGAGAAGGCAACAGAGAGAGGACTCTGGATATCTGCACAGGGTCCTTCTGGAGTTTTAAGCACATGCCTATGTATGTGAGAGAGTTACTGCACTCTGGTGAAAGAGGCATGCAAAAGGATTAGAGAGAAGAGTTTCCAAAATTTACGTGGGTCCAAGAATCACACTTGCTAACGCCAACCAGACTTAAAATCTTTCTAATTCATGGGACTCTGAGTAGAGTACTTGGAAGGGTCTTGGCTCAGCAGCGGGGAATAATTAACCCTAAACTCTGTTCTACTTCAGTCTCTCAAACCTTAACAGCAAATCCTGAAAGGATCAAACTCATTCCAGGTAGCTTAACTGTTTCCCAAAAGAAAGCTCAAGAATTTTAATGGTAATATGTAAAATTTTACCACTAAACTACTATGGAAAAAAAGATGAAAACTAAGAAAAGTCACAAATCAGTGACCTCAGCTTCCACCTTAAGAAAGTAGAAGAGAAAATGTTAAGTTAAATCCAAAATAAAGGAAAACAAAATAAAAATCGGAAGAGACAGCAAGGAAATAGAAAACAGGAAAAAATCAGAGGAAAATCAATGAAACTAAAAGATGGCTCTTTGATATCAATAAAATGGAAAACACATAATGATGAAGTGAGTTTTATCCAAGGAATACAGAGTTATTTAACATTTTTAAATCCTATCAGTATAACACACAAAATAAGAAAACTCATATGAAGATCTCAGTAAATGCAGAGAATTTATTGGTTGGATCTAATATGCATTCCTGATAGAAACTCAGACTAAAAATATGAATAGAAATAAAACTAGGAATGAGACAGGAATAATCATTCTTACTACTTCTACCCAACATTGTCCTAGAATTTCTAGCCAGTATAATTAGGCAAGAAAACAAAAATAAAAAGCATTCATACTGTGGGTCAGACAAAGTCTGATAGATCACCTAGGCCTGCCTTCACCAAGAATCTTGTTAGGTCAGTTTAGTGCATTTGGGGAAGATGTTTCACTTTTTTTTTGAATTTTAGTTTGCTCATCTTAAAGATGGGGCTGATTAAAATCCTCCCTTACCTCTGATATTTCCTCTTAGTAATTGTCCATCCACTCACAGCCCATTCACTCCCTGGCTATAAATTTCTACTTTTCCTTGTATTTAGAGTTGAGCTCAATCCCTCTTCTCTATTGCAAAACCCCACTGCAGTTGTCTCTATACCTATCCTGATAGTCCTGAATAAAGTCCGCTTTATCGTTTTAATAGGAGTCATGGATATTTTTTCCTTAACACATTCAATGTAATACTACTGAGAAAAAAAAAAAAAAGAAAGGATGAATTATTGATGTATGTAACACTGTGGATAAATTTCAAAATAATTATGCTGGGTGAAGGAAGCCAGACAAAAGGGAGTACAAGGTATATGATACCATTCATATAAACTTCTACAAAATGCAAACAAATCTGTAGTGAAAAAAAACCCCAGTGTTTCCTGTGGACAGAGTGGGAAGCGGTAGGGTGGAAAAAGGATTAAAAAGGGAAATGAAGAAATGTGTTGGGGTCATTGATATGCTCATTATCTTGATGTGATGGTGGACTCACAGATAATATGGGTGTTTGTGTGTGTGTGTGCGTGTGTGTGTGTGTGAAGACTTTTAAACTTTAAATATTTACATTTTAGTGCATGTCAATCAGATCTAAATAATTTTTTTTAAATAAAGGCCAAAAATTTCTTTAAAATATTTTCAGAAGTAACATTAAGTAAATATATGGGACTGCAACTACATTTGGAAGGACAGGATACATCAGAAAATAGATGTTTTTATTGTCTAGTCATTTTACTTTGCTTTTCCTTCTAAATCCAATCCATAGGTGACCTATCCAAATAGTTCCTCTGAACTCTTTAGCAAATTAGTGAATGAAGAGAGGGATGGTTTAAATGTGAGCATACCCTTGTTAGTTGAATGAAATGCTCAGATTTCTAGAAAAGAAACACCAATATGAGTTTTCTCTTGTAGCAAAGAGATGAGACATAATTTTAGGAATAGAACAGTAAACATTCAAAAGAAGAGAGGAAAAAAAGGACCTTAAGCCTTAGAGAAGCGAAGAAATCTACAAGAATTTGCCTCTAAGGCAGCAAAAACTTCAACAAACAGCTTTAAAGGCATTGATGTAGTTTATTGTATTTTGTTTGGTTTCATTTAGAAGAAAGCTTTGCCTCCCTATTGTGGACAAATTACGTGAATAGAGACATCGTGGCATACTTAGAATAAAGAAATGGGCTTTTTGCCTTATCAACATCCTAATCAGGAGGGCTTGATAATCAACATCCAATTCAGAACTATAGAATTTACTCAGTTATCTCCATTTTAGGAACCATTGTGGTATAACGGGAAGGGCTCAGAAGGCCGACATTCAAATGGCAGCATGGTCATTCTTGAGCAGAGCAGATTTGGGGAAGATGTTTCACTTTTTTTTTGATTTTAGTTTGCTCATCTTTAAGATGGGGCTGATTAAAACCTGCTTCAACAACTTCACAGGGCTGTTATAAGGATATATATAGAAATGTTTTGAAAATCTTATATTGCCATATATACATATGTATATATACATATATGTTTGTATTTATTTAATTTAGCTGTCAGAGATAAGTTTGATATTAACTTTTGTGGTTTTTGCCTCCAGATCTGTTATAAAATAATCATTTTTGTATAAAAATCAAATTTAGAAACCTCAATAGTAATATTTTTATAGAAATAAATCAATTTGATTATTTGCCTTGGAATATTAAATATGCCAAGCAGAGACCTAGCTAGATTACTCTTCCCTGTAATCAGAAAAAATAAATAAAAAAGGAATTTTCACAGGAATGATGACTGCATGGGAATGGTCACGAAGAAACAAATATTTGGAAAATACCCTTCCTGGTGCCACATGTTGCCTTCTTAGGAATTAATACATTCTAGGATTAAATCATTTACTGACTACTAAAATCGATGTGGTTTGGAGAAAACAGATAGTCTTGGGAATGTGGTAGTTAAAAAAAAAAAATAGTCCCCCCTCTTTACTCCATCCTATATCAAATTCTAAATTATTATAAGGTAATTAGCAATGTCATCTTCCTGATTTCCCAAATTTTTCCTCATTCATTCTGAATTAACTGGTAATTACCCTCTTATAAAAACAATTACTTCATTTTTATTCTGAATATATAAGTAATTTCTGTTCTATAGAGCAACATTTCTCAAGTTTTAATGTACATGCAATTCACTTTGAGATTTGTTAAAATTCATATTCTGATTTACTAGGTTAGGAGTGGAACCTCAGATTCTTCACTTCTAACAAACTTCCAGGTGTTGTTGATGCTGCTGTTTGGGAGCTCACTTTAAAAAACAAGAATTATAAAACAGAGAAAAGTACAAAAGAAAATAAATAATAATCTTACCACACAGATCTAATTACTTATCATTTTGGATTAAAGAATATATATATATATTTTTCTTTACAAATTGACAGGCACATGAGCACTCCAAAGTTTCGAGATACAAGTAAAATCAATTTTAAAATTTTAACTTAAAAAAAAGCAACTATCTCCAATCTTCAACCTCTTTAAAGCGGGGAAAAAGATGTCTTTCTTGACCTGTCATACATTAGAACATCTTATATTACAGAGGGACAAGATAAATCTTCCATATGTTCTCCTGTGCTTAGAACAACTTTACTAATCTAAGTGCAGGTCACATTGCTGTATAATAGTGGTTTTCACCTAACCTCCACCCTTCCAAACACACACACACACACACTGGAGCATGGGGAAAACTAAAGCTAAAATGCACTTTTCTGCCCTATTGGAAATCTGAAAAGATGGCTGATATTTAGTAAGTGTACGAGTTTAATTTAATATTCCTCATTTGTATTTCTTTGGAAATAACATGTTATTCCCTAGTCAATATTTCATGAGTATAAAAGATCACCTGTAACAATGTTATGGACTGAATGTTTGTGTCTCCCCAAAATTCATATGTTGAAATCTTAACCCACCATGTGATACTTGTAGGTGGAACATTTGGGAGGTAATTAAGTTTAGATGAGGTCATGAAGGTGAGGTCTCTGTGATGGGATTAGTGTCCTTATACGAAGAGGAAAAGATCTCTCTTGTTCTCCTTCATGTGAGGATACACAGCGAGAAAGGAGCTGCTGCAAGCCAGAAAGAGGTCTGTCACTTGAGCTCAAACATGCTGGCATGCTGATCTCAGATTTCTCAGCCTGGAACCCTGAGAAATAAATGTCTATTGTTTAAACCATCCAGTCTATGGTATTTCGTTAGAGCAGCCGGAGCTGATTAAGACAGTTTTACTTTTTCCTTTTTGAAGAGCCAGGCTTTAAGATTTATATCTGCTTTAAATTTCAGTAACTATTCTTTTGAATCAACATAATAAAGATTGCTGGTTAAGAAAATGATAACTTCTATACTGTGCTTTCTGGGAAGATTTTCCTGAGAAAAGGAAGGATGAATAGGGGGTAGGACGGGAAAGAGAAGGAAAAGCTTTTGGCAGAGGGAATACATGGTGCAAAAGGCAAGAGGAAGGGGGAACATGAAATGCTGGGAAAAGGAGCAAAGGTTAAGTGAGCATTATTAACACTCAGACATCTGGGGAGAGGATCCCATGATGAGCCTGGTGAGAAAGACCAGAAGGGCAAATATGTAGGACCTTCCTTCCTATAGGCCAAGGTTGTGAGTCTGAGTTCTGTTCTGAAAGTAACGGTAAATTTAAAAAATTTTTTTAAGCACTTTAAGGTCATTATTTGTTCGGAAAGATTATTTTGCCTCTGGTGTAGAGATTAGATCAGATAAGAACAAAAAGAGTTTCAGGGACACCAGTTAAGATCAACTGCATTCTTCCAGACAAAGGATAATACTTTTGATATTTTGAGCAAGAAAGGTGAAGAATACAAAGATTCGGAGAGTATTTACAAACTAAGGACTCTCTATTTCCCTTTCTACCAGAACCCACAAGGGTTTTCGTCACTCATTCATTCATTCAATCATCCTTTTACCATTGTTTTAGTAAACAATAAGAGCTAACACTTCATGAATGCTTACAACGTACAGGATGCGTATGTATTGTATGTATCATACCAAATTTAATCTCACTCTACCCTATATGGTAGATACTATTCCAATCCACCTTTTATTGATGAGGATTGAAGCTTAACAAGCTTATGTAATCAGCCCAAGGTCACAGATTTACTCAATAATTTGAGGCTATTTCAGACCCAAAGCAACTAAGATCTGAATTAAATTTTATATATAAAATTTGCCTTGGTTAAAGAGACAGGAGAAACTCTTTGATATTAGCAGATGTGTACGTGCTGTCCTTATTATTAAATCTATGCTCCTTCAAGTTAGGAACAGTAGTAATCTCTTTGCACCCTTTTTCTATTCAGTATATTTTATGTGAACAAAATAGACATTCAGTAAGCATTGCTAAATCACTAAGAATGAAAAATAAATTATGTTAGTTAAACATAAATAAAAAGTTATTTTTTATGGATAAGGAATAGTTATTCTTATGACAATGAAAGTTTTTCTATGTTGTTACCAAAAGTCATTTGGTATACAGGAATTTTTATAAATTTTAATACTGATTGAACTTAGTAGTTTACTTCTTTACTTCTGCTGACACACAGAAAAGGGAAAAAAGCAACATTAAACTCAGTCTATAATTATGCATGTTACTTTCATAGGGTACAATAGGTTCCACTAAGAATTGAGCTGACTTTAGACGTTTCACTCGTTACAGTTCAATGTGGAAAAGAGAAGTGAAATCCACTAAATTACACTTTCTCATCTCCCTATTAAACATTTTTATCATAATTTCATGAATACTGTACCTTGCAAGCCTAATCAGCATCTTTATTTACAATGCAAAAGCTTTGTCCTCGTAAATTACACTCTACCATGTTATGTGGTAATAATATACCATTATGGCATAATTTTCAGGCACTTTAACCTTGAACCTATAAATAGGTTCATGTTTCAAAATAGTCATGTTCATTCAGATAATGTATTTCTTGACAAAGTCACGTAATCTCACGTGTGTCCTCATAGATGGACAATTAAATTGGAAATCCACAACTTCAACTTCAATTGACTTGAAGTTATGTGTCAGGAAATTTAGTCACTAAAAATATGTCTTTCCTACCTTGAAACTTCACCGGTCTTTATTGGTAGAAGCGCGGCAACTAATCAAGGAATAAAAACATTGTTTTATAAGCCAGACAACATATTTCCAACACCCAGATGCTAAATGTTAAACCAAACAATTTAAAAGCCAAGTAAACAGGAAGCTTCCCAAACACCCCAGCTGACTGCCTCACTGACAAGATCATAACTGATCATTATGAGAAATGAAAACTTGGCCCCTGCCATGGCCAGGCATGACAAAGTGTTACAGATTGCAGAGAAACAACTGCAGTTGCTTTAGCCTGGGAGAGAATGGTGATGTGGTAAACCAGCAACTTAAAACTGAGAAATATTTAACTTAAGAATAGATGGCTATATTTAACTTGCCTGAGTGAGTTTGCAGAACAAATATAAAATATCTAAATGTCATTAGTGTCCAACCAAATTTGAAAAGAACAACATTCACAGCAATCATCGAAAAGACTGCCTATTGTGTGAGAGGAGTTACCAGCCTTTGTTAGAGAGGCAGACCCTTCTGAGAGAGATTAGAGAATGAATTACTTTGATTTCACACTCTCTCTTTCTGATCTCTCTGTTGATCACATTCAACCAAAGGCCAGAGGACAAGGAAGCCATTTGACCACACAGGTAAACCTTCAGGGGGAAGAGAACATGGAGGAGGATGGAGAAAAGATCTGTAGATATGCATTAGAGAAGTAGTAGAAAGAACCCTATTCTGAGGCTCATTATTTTTCCTTGGATAGCTTTTTGGCTTCTTGGGACTCAGACTCTTAATCTGTAAAATAGGATAGTAAAAGGTAATGACTCAGCTCCTTTCCCAAAGAAAGAGGATGGATAATATATTCCCTTAGGTCACACAGAAAACTAATGAGAAGAAAAATTGTGATATTCCTGAAGTGTTATAGACACTCCTGAATGGAATTTGAGCAAGTTACTAACATAATGATTGTCTTGGCTTCACATGTGATTATAGTTATTAAAGTTATAGCTTATCCAAAATTCTGATTTAGATATATTTAGACAGTTTGAGATTCATAAGCTGATTTGTATCAATAAAGAGTAAACGTTAAAAAAAAAAACTAAATATATTTTTCAGTTAGCTCCTTCTGCTTTGAATTCCTTCCAAAACCATTCATTGTGAGACCCAATTCAAGGGTGACTTCCTTTGGGAACCCCTTCCCAGCTGCCCAAAGCAAAATGGCTTCTTCTTCTGAATATCCAGACAGTTTCTATACACATTCATTATAACACTCATCAGAGGATATCATAAGAGCTTGTATTTTTTCCATAGATAAATAGATTTCTATCCATAGATAAATACGATAGAATATATTTAACATTCAATGATTATTTTTTAATTTTTTTTAACATTTATTTATTTTATTTATTTATTTTTGGCTGTGTTGGGTCTTCGTTGCTGTGCGTGGGCTCTCTGCAGCTGCGGGAGCAGGGGCCACTTCTTGCTGAGGTGCACAGGCTTCTCACTGCGGCGGCCTCTCCCGCTGCGGAGCACGGGCTCTAGGCGCGCGGGCTTCAGCAGTTGTGGCACGCAGGCTCAGTAGTTGTGGCCCACAGGCTCCAGAGTGCAGGCTCAGTAGCTGTGGTGCGTGGGCTTAGTTGCTCCGCAGCATGTGGGATCCTCCCGGACCAGGGCACAAACCTGTGTACCCTGCATTGGCAGGCAGACTCCCAACCACTGCGCCACCAGGGAAGCCTTCAATGATTATTTATTGATCAAATCAATAAATAAATGAGCGATTAAAAAAGCATTTCCCCTTGTGTTTGTGCTTATTTCTTGCCCTGTGTTTGTGGTTATTTCTTCCTCTTCTTTTTTTTTTAATGTACATTTATATGAACTTAGAACTCAACTTTGTACTTTATTTGCTTATGTACAGAAAAATAAACTTTTTTCTTTATAAAACTGTATTACCAACATTTATGTTTTACTGAAGAATGGTAAACATAATCTCAGGATCACATTCATGCCTTTGATAAATATTTCAATACTGTTACTCTCTAGGTCATTGTCTAAATACAACCCTCCTTTTTAATATTTTAGTAGAAAAAGTGAAGAGCTACTCAAAGTAATATGTTAAGTCAAAACCTCCTATGTCCAAGCCATACTGAATTACCAGTCTTAATTTTTTTAATTAGGATTTACTGAATATCAAACAAAAATTAAATATTATTTTAAATGCTCCATTGTAAGAAGTTAAAAAATTGTCCTGCACGAAAGGATACCATCCTGTTTGTATGCATGAATATTTGTTTTTCAGTGTATGTGATTATGTGAATACAACTGTCAAGGGGAAGGCCAGAAACAGATTAACTTAACTCTTACTACATTTAAAAAGAAAGGTTAGCCTAGGACTATGAGCCTGGACTCTGGAGTTAGAATATTTGCAATCATGTCTAGCACGTCCTCTTATTGTGTGACCTGGGGCTTATTATTTCACTTCTCCGGGCCTCTCTTTCCTTATCTTTAAAATGACAAAAGCGGAATTAATATTTATCATAGAATTTCAGAAAATGTTAAATGATATTCATAAAATACTTATCATGATTACATAGTAAGCTTTTCATAAATGTTAGCTATAA
The DNA here is from genome assembly GCF_949987535.1 of Balaenoptera acutorostrata. NCBI lineage: Eukaryota > Metazoa > Chordata > Mammalia > Artiodactyla > Balaenopteridae > Balaenoptera > Balaenoptera acutorostrata. The sequence continues at coordinate 3,990,003 of NC_080071.1, forward strand.
GTATTTTTGCATGAATGCAATAGGATTTAAATAGGTTTGTAAAGGTGGGTTTAGAATCTTAAATATACTTTGAGTTTTATTCTTATTTTTTTAAATGTTGCAAACTATTCTAAAATAAACTTTTAGAATAGATTTCCATTTGTAAATTTAATGCTTTTGCAACTTCTGAGATTACCATGTCATTAAACTCATGCTTAGAGGTAAAATTAATGTCTGCTTTGGCAAAATTCTTGAGTTCTGTTTTATTTTTTTTCTCTCATGTCATCTGGAAAGTTCTACTAAGGGTTACAAATATTATTATGCCTACCTATTAATTTTGAGGTAAAATTGAAAAGCAGTTATTTTAATTAAGTAAGTCATATGACATGGACACTGGCCGTCTTGAAACTCCTATCACCTTCAGTATTAGAACTGCAGGTGATGGAGTTACATTGAGCAGGTGCAAGATTTACAATTCCAGAAATAAAAGATTTTTGCTTGTTGTGTATGTAGGGAGAGGGATGTCCATGCTGTTCTGAACATTCTTATGATTGTTAGCCAAAACCAACAAACAAAACAAAAATCCAAACCTCATTTGATTTGTTAAATATCTCTCTGACAAGTGACAAAAGATTTGTGATGGAAGGTTATATCCAAAATGTTTACTTAACCATTTTATTTATATAATATAAAACTTGTATGTATATAAAATCATAATATAATATAAAATATTATTATATTATTGATATGCTGTACCTTTTAAATGTTACACACATAGCCACAGGCTACTCAGGGTCACTTTAATAAATATGGATATATTTATAAATGTATATGAATGATGGGAATGTGAGTTATTAAAATGCATCTGAATTTTCATAAATATGTGGCAATGTCATCCTAAAATTCTTCTTGATTAATCAAATTAAAAGACATACTTTAAAAAAAACCTAGGGCTTCCCTGGTGGCGCAGTGGTTGAGAATCCGCCTGCCAATGCAGGGGACACGGGTTAGAGCCCTGGTCTGGGAAGATCCCACATGCCGTGGAGCAACTGGGCCCGTGAGCCACAACTACTGAGCCTGCGCGTCTGGAGCCTGTGCTCCGCAACAAGAGAGGCCGCGATAGTGAGAGGCCCGCGCACCGCGATGAAGAGTGGCCCCCGCTTGCCGCAACTGGAGAAAGCCCTCTCACAGAAACGAAGACCCAACACAGCCAAAAATAAATAAATAAATTAATTAATTAAAAAAAAACAAACCTAAAACTCAGTAAAAACTACTGTAGGATCTAGCTGCATGACTTAGTATACTTTCATATACACACCTTCCTTAATTATGCATATTGTTTTCTATTTCAATCAAATTCACTGGAGTATAATTTACATACAATTCAACTTATTTTTAACAATCACAATAATTGTGCACACACTCCTTCCCACCTCCAACTTCCAACCTCACATCTTTTTCCTTAGAAGCAAACACTGTCATCAGTTTCTTGAGTGATATTTTTTCTAATGCTGTTTATTTTTAGAATTGCAAAAAGTCTTGCACGGTTGTTAAATCTGAATTCCTATAATCCCTAAAATTGAGAAATATGCTTTAAAAATGTGTCCCAATAAAATTCATTTTATTCAATAGGAGCCTATAAGGTGAAGCAGAAATTCAAAACAAAAATTTAAAAATAATACAAATGTAAAAACAAAGTGAGTAAATGTAACAACCTTCTTACATCTGGAGGTCAGTGTGTCTGTTAATCTTTTTCAAAATCCTCCAAAGTCGTTGAAATGGTGTATAGTGCCCTATATGACCTGGTGCCCAGTTACCTCTCTGGAATTATCAGCTACTAATCTCTTCCACGCTCACTTGTTCTCTCTATTCTGGCCACAATGGCCTCCTGATTATGTCTCACATATACCAAGCACACAAAGTCTTCCCACTGGCTGTTCTCTATGCCTGAGAGACTCTGCCTCCGAAATATCCATATGGCCACCTAGCTCATCCCTTCAAGAATTAGCTCAAATAACACTTTTTCAATGAGGGAGGTTTATCTTGAGTTTCCACCTACAACCTGTATTCCTCTACTATGTCACATTCAATTCCTTTAGACTACTCTACTTTGTACTTATTAGGTTTACTGCTTATTATCTGTCTTCTCCTGCTGGAACATAAGCTTCCTGAAAGTGGGTATCTTTACCTGTTTTGTTCACTGATGAATGTTAAGCACTTAGACCAGCATCTGGCACATACTAGACACTCAATAATATCTGTTGGATGAAAGAATGAATTGGTTGGCCTTAGGGAAATGCAAATCAAAACCACAGTGAGATATTACCTCAAACCTATTCATATTTTTATAAACAAAAGACAAATAATAACAATTCTTGGCAAGGATGTGGAGAAATGAACCCTCATACACTAGTTTTGAGAATGTAAAATGGTGCAACCACTTTAGAAAGCAGTCTAACAATACTACAAATTGTTAAACATAGTTTTACAAAACACAGTCTAACAATACCACAAATTGTTAAACATAGTTTCTATGTGATACATCAAGTCCACTATCGGTACAGAGAAATGAAAATTTGCACATGAATATTCATAAATATTCACTGCAACACTATTCATAACAGCCAAAAAGTAGAAACAACCCAAACATCCAGCAACAGATGAATGATTAATGGATAAATAAAATGTGGTACATCTATACAATGGAATATTCTTCAGCAATGAAAAGAAATGAAGTACTGATGCATGCTATAACATTAATGAACCTTGAAAACGTTATGCTAAGTAAAAGGAGCTAATCACAAAGGACCACATACTGTATTCTATATATAGTAGGTATCCAGAATAGACAAATCTATAGAGACAGTAAATGGATTCATGGTTGCCTAGGAATGGGAGGATGGGGATCATAGATTGATGGCTAAGGGATACATAAGCAAATGTTAAAATTCAAAGACTATTTATTTCCACCAGCTACTTATTAACTTCATAAGGGAAAAAAAGAGTAACTTTAAAGTGAAATTAGATGTCTGTCACTTTAACCAAGTGATCAAACCAAGTGATGATAAAGTTAACATCACCATTAATAAGACATATCAATACAATGTTCATCTTGATATAATACTATAGAAAGGGGACAATATCACTATTACTGTTTCTCTCCGAAAAATTTTAACTAGAATTTAGCCATGAAGAAATACCAGATAAATCAAAATTGAGGGATATTCTAAGGAAAACAGAATAGTACCCTTAAAAAGCCAAGCTAAAACTAGGGCAATGTCTCAGATTAAAGGCAAATAAGGAAACATAACAACCAATTGCAATGTGTATTCCAGGATTGGAACCTGGTTTAGAAAATAGACTTTAGTGCTAACAACTGAAGAAATGTGCAAAAGACCTGTATATCAATTAATAGTTTTATATCAGTCATAATTGTGTTATGGTAATAATTTTATTATTGGTGAAGGGTGTAAGGGAACTCTATATTATTTTTTAATTTTCTATAAGTCTGAAATTATTTCAAAAATAAAAAGTTAAAATAATTACATAATAATATTAAATACTTAAAATATATTTAACAAAATACGTACAAGACCTGTACACTGAAAACTGACAAACATTAATGAGAGAATTAAAGACCTAAATAAGTCAAAATATACCATACATATCAATCACAAGATTCATTACTATTAAGATATCAATTCTCCCATAATTTATCTATAAGTACAGTGAAATCCCAATCAAAATCCCAGCAAGGGCATTGGTTGAAAAATCTCAAACTGATTCTAAAATTTATATGGAAATGAAAGGAACCCAAAATGGCCTATTCACTATATTTACATCATTTTTGACAAAAATACAAAGTTAATTCCATGAGGAAAGGGTGGCCTTTTTAAGAAAACAAGTTGGCGTAATGGATATATACATGTATGTGAGTGTGTATGTACAGAAAGGACAGAAAGAAGGAAGGAAGGAGGGAAGGAGGGAGAGAGGGAGGGAGGAAGGCCTCCAGGCCCAGATCATTCCAATGGTGAATTCTTTCATACTCAAGAAAGAAAAAAACACCTACACAAACTTTCTCAGAAAATAAAGGAGGAAACACTTTCCAGCTCATTTCATGAGACTAGAATAACCCTACACCTAAATCTAACAAAAACAATACAAGAAGAAAAAAAAAATTACAGATCAATATTTCTTATGGAGACCAATGAAAATATTTTAAACAGAAAAAAAGTAGTAATTCAAATGTAACTTCATGTAAAAACAACTATACACGATGATCAAGTATGGTTCTTCTCACGAATGCCAGGTTGCTTTCATATTCAAAAAGTAATTAATATGTAATTTGGCAAAAATCAACACCCATTCATGATAAAACAATCAGCAAATTAGAAATAAAAGGTAATTTCCTCAAACTGATTAAGGATATCAATGAACAACTTACAAGGCATCTTAATACTTAGTGGTGAAAATCTGAATTGTTTCCCCTTAAATTATAAAACTTCTGGAAGAAAACAGAGCAAAATCATTTTGATCTTGAGATGGGCAAAAATTTCTTAGATAAATGCAAAAGCGTGAACCATAAAAGAAATAATTGATAAATTCAAATTCTTCATAATTAAAACATTTTTCCCTTCAAATACATGACTAAAAAAAGAAAAAGGCAAACCACAGACTAGGAGAAAATATACACATTGAATTTATCAGGCAAAGTACTTGAATCCAAAGTAAATTTTTAAACCCAGGACTTCATAAGATGGCAAAAAATCCAAATACATAAAACTCAGTAAAAGATGATTTTACTATTTACAACTATTTCACAAAGAAAATAGACATGTGTCTAGTAACAACATGAAAAGAGGCTCAACATTATTAGTACAGGAAGATGCAAATTAAAACCACAAAGAGACACTAATATTCACTCCAATGTTGGTGAGACTAGAACTCTCATATAATGCTTGCAGTACAGTAAGATGATACAATTACTTTGGAAAACTCTTTAACTGTTTCTTAAAAATTAAACATGTACCTATCAGATGCCCCAGACAGTAAAAATGCATGAGGAAAAATTGTGGAGTAATAGAAATGTGCTATATATCTTGATTGTGATGGTAATTATATGATCCTATACATTTTTCAAAAGTTATCAAACTGTATACTTATATTTAGTGACTTTATCTTATGTCAATTAAAACCCAATTAGATTCTATTGATTTTCCCAAAAATTGCAAACATTTTGACTGGGTAATTTGATGAATTAAAGAAGTATTATTCTTAAGATATACTAAGGTTATTTTGTTTATAAAAACTAAAAAACAAAATATAATTTCCTATCATTTAGGGTTACATACTAAAATACAGATAGAATATTTTAATGGCTAAGATTTGGTTCAAAATCATCCATAGACTAGAAGTGGGGGTGGGTATTTAAGAAATAAAACTTACATACATCGAGAATTATTGAAGCCAGGTGACTGATATGTGGAATACACTATACTATTACCTCTACTTCTTGTAGCCTTTTGAGAATTGTTATTTTAAAAAGTAAAATAAAATAAATAAAAATGTAAGTGAAGTAACTTAAATTTGTGTTATCTTTATAACTATCCCATGAGATAAGATGGTATCTATTTTTAACACCAGCAAATTTCAAAGCGTTTAAGTGATTTCTTAAAGGTTAAACACCAAGTAAGTTCCAAAATCAAGTTTAGAATACAAAGTATCCTACATCCAATCCATGACTCCCTAAATATTACACACACACACACACACACACACACACACACACACACACACACAAGCAGATGTAAGATGACAGATGCAGGATAATAAAGACTCCAAAGATAATTATCAAGGGAATAGGTGGAGTGGTCTTAGAGGCTGTTAATAGTGAAGGAGTCCATGAAATAAAACTCGTTTTTTTCTATTGTATTCAGCTATTACTTAAAGAGGTCAAGCTATGTAAATACTTTTTCCTTTTGTCTGTCATGATCATTTTTTAAAGTTTTCCAATGAAATACTATTTTAGAAGGCAAAACTAATCTGCAAACCAGCACTGTTCCGAGAGTTCACAATCATACAACTCCACTTTGGGAAGCAGGTTAGTGTCTTCCTAACGTAGCAACCACTTTCCTGTCTACTAGTGTCACTTTATTGATTTAAACCTATAGAACAGGGTGTTACTCAGAAAATGGAATGTTTTTATTAAAAAGATTTAATGAGAAGATTGATTCATCATGCCTGCATTTTACAGGACTTTCAGTGGTGTTTTAATATTAAGAGTGGTGCTTTCCTTCTTGAGTGTATCTGGAACTACGTTCAAAATATAACATTCAGAGTTTGAAACTATTGTGACCACTTGTCATATCTGAATCCAGGGCAAATGTCTCTTAAATCAAAGTACATGCTTCACCCATAATTTATCAAAAAACAGAAAGAGTGAGAAAGATGAACGGATTGAATTGGACAGCCCAAAGCCTGTGGTCTGTTGTTTTTGATGCACTAGTAACACTATGATGCTTCTTCATTAGTAATAAAAGTGTAAAACTTTGGAGGAAAGAGGAGTGGGCAGGATACCAATAGAGAGAAGGCTGTTTTGGATGTCATACCAATAATTTGTTTTTCAGAGTCAGTAATATAGAGTTAACTCATTCTGTGTTCATTAAAGAGCATTTTATTCAAAGAATAAGCAAATTTAAAGCATGACTGGACTTGGGTAATAAAGCTTTGGGTAGATGAACATAATATCACATTACAACATAAACTCTTCTTATATCCTTTGATTCTTATGAATTAAGATTTTCTATTGTACCAATTTGTAATGAGCCTAAACCATTCAAAGTTTTCTCCGAACTTCTGTTGCAACCTGGGAACAAATTAGTAATCCTTCAGCAATATATATCATCTTACACATGAAGCATGCTAGACTGTTAAGAGAGATTTTCTGTTAGAATTTCATACCGTTTTAATCAAATAAATAATACAAATGCTATTTCCAAATGTTACAGGAGGAATTTTCAGACACATTATTGAGTTTGTTTTCTGTACCACTGTGTATGAAATTCAAAGCGCAAACACTAAAAATATGAATACTCATGTAGTTGGTATAATGATTTGTATTCCATGCTAGGAGCAAAAAAAGTCAGTGAAAACTGCTTCATGTTCACTACTAAGAGATCTTGCTGACCTACAAAATACTTAACTTCTACAGCATAAAAATTAAGATATCTTTATTCTAGTCATCAATGGCTCTTCTTCAAACAGTAAAATTTTTGATGATGGAAATATAAATACATGCAGAATCACAGGTATTTCTTCCCATACATATACTTTAATTAAAAATAGAAAGCAGACCAAAACATAGATTCTTATCACATTTTTAAATTTAATTTATTTTATTTAATTTTTATTGGACTATAGTTGATTTAAAATGTTGTGTTAGTTTCTGCTTACACCAAAGTGAATTAGTTATACATATACATATATCCACTCTTTTTTAGATTCTTTTTCCATATAGGTCATTACAGAGTGTTGAGAAGAGTTCCCTGTGCTACACAGCAGGTCCTTATTAGTTATCTGTTTTATATATAGTAGTATGTATATGTCAATCCCAATCTCCCAATTTATCCCTCCCCCTTTTCCCCCCTGGTAACCATAAGCCAAAACATAGATTCTGAGAGTCTTCCCTGTCATGCAAGATCAGAAGAAATATCTCAAATGGAAGTTGGACTGCAATGTAGGAAAGATTGAAGTTTGATCTGTCTAACTTAAAACTAGTAATAATAAATGTTTCAGAAACACTGCTATCCTGAAAGACCTAGTCATATATTTTTAAAAGTGCATATTTCAAGAAACATTGGTGTAATTTGACGCAATATAAAACGATAGTATTACTCTATGATTTGTGTGTTTTAATTTTCAGAGGAAAAACTAAGGCACCAAGAAGAGAACAGTTTTTTTTTTCACCCCAGATTCTAAGTGAGGTAAAAGTAGCCAGAAAAATATGGCAAACATACTCCATTTCCTTCTAATTCTTTGTTGGGTATATGCATATTCAATTATCTTTTATATACAAATTTGTTTTATATATATCATTTTTAATTGAAATTTTTAATAACTATAGTATGACTCACAGCATAATCTAAGCTATGTGATAGTAAAATACTTGAAAATGAAGATTTAACAAACTTCTAAACAAAAATTATAAAAACTGCTAGATTCTTGTTCTGTTCCAGATAGGATACTTTTAGATTTAATGAAGGTCACTCCATAGAAGAAAGGGTAGAGAATAAGAGGCCAATCTCCCAATCCTGGAAAGTTGTCTTTTAGAAAACAAAAGACAACAGAATCTACGTGAAGCCACTAAATCAACGGCTTCCAAGTAAGTGCATTGTTGAAAGGCTGTCGGAATAACCAGTTTCTGCTATTAAAAATGATTACCCAATTGACTAGTTCTCACTCCTGTGATTTTTCAAGCAGGCATTTCAACCCAGAGGCTTTTGGGCTAACAAATTCTCACACTTGGAAGTATTTTGCCTAAGGACAGATTAGAGTAAAAATAATTACTTAAGATGCACATTTTAAATAGCTTTACTACTAATGCCTCTTATGGCCTATAAATGAGATCTTTTATAATAGAAAAGAAGAAAAATGTGGGGATGAAGGGAATGATTTCCATTTTTTGTAGTTAATTTAAAATTCAATGCTTTACTCTCTCTACATGTTAATATGCATTTATCTACATTTCAAACTCTGACACTTTGCATCTACTTCCCTGTAATTGATTTAATTAAGGATTTAAAAATATATATAACATTTAAATATTCTATGAAATGCCATGCTCTGTTCTCATTCAACATTATTGCTCAAGTCATTGTTTGTTTATTCTCATGTCATTTGCCATGCATTTGAAGCTATTCAATAGACTCATATTAAAGATAAATATTTGGAGACACTGTTTGTAGAGGCAGCCCTCATATATCCTCAACATGCTTTTGCACTTTGGTTAGTTATTGAAAGCTTATTTGGTAATTTCTATAAGCTAGTAGCAGCAGCATTTTGACCACTGTACTCAATATGGTATAAATGGTATGAACACCTGCACAAAGTTATAGTTTTTCCATTTGCTCAAAAAAAAAAAAAAAAACCCATAACTTAGTAATGAGAGGGTGTCAATGAGTGATGAATAAGTTCTGTGTAAATGAAGGCAATGTAATCAGCTCCCTTGTATGAGGCAGGTATTATGTTTTTCCACAAGGATTCATTTTAGTTAATTTAAGTTGAATCACTAAGCATTACAATTTGGCAGCACAGAAAGATGACAAAAAATAAGCATTTACAATTGTTCAAGGACGTGCTCTGAACTGTTCAGTATATAAATCACCTCTTGGCATTCGTGTTAGGTAATAAAACTTTCTCCCTTTAACTGAATTTGGATAACTAACTGGTGGCTTTAGTATCACCCAAATGTTAATACCAATCGTAAGTCATTGGAAAAAGTCATTAAATAAGCAATATTTCTCAATGGATACATTTTGAGGCATTAGATGTGGACATAATAAAAAGGAAACATTCAGTACTCATAGAAAACATTTAGATGGTAACTTGTATATAAATAAAATAGAACTTTCTCTAAATACTTCTGGCAAATTATCATGTTGACACTTTCTAACTTAACCTTCAGCTTTTCACTTTAGCCCTGATGCTTAGCTATGGATGGACAAGTCCTATATTTGGCCCAGGGATGCTTTTATAACATAGAACATTGCTTATTCTGTAATGAAGTAAAGGAAAGTCCTAAACTATATAGATTCTGAGGAGTATAGGTATGAATTAGCTCTACAGCTACGAGCAAATTTTCAATCTCTGACATGAGAGGACTTGTTTGGAAAATCTCTAAGAGGTCTCCTAGCTCTAGCAGCTATATTATCCAAACTAAATTCTAACTCTTTTTAGACAGACATAGAGCCTTATGATGTCTTCCTGATTTCTCAGACATAAGCAGTCCATATAGACATGATTAATTTAAGTAAATTAACATGTTGTGTATGTTGTATTATTGATTCACGTAAAGTTTGTTTTCCAAAAGATTAACTGCATTTATGTTAACCATGCTATGATATCTCATATTTAAGTACACCTTACTTTTAGTTCCAAGCATTTCATAATTGATTACTTTCAATATTCTGTGTGCATTTCATTAAGAAAGCAAGAGAAATAGTAAAGGAAAAGGATTTTAGCCTAAGAAAAAGGCTAAAAAGAATCGAAGCGTCTGTTTGGCATAGGAAGGGGACTTTAAGGGAAGCATCACAAGATGAACAAGGCTCTTGATCATGGTACTCTTGATCCCTTGAAATGATGTCTCTCTGCTAAACCAACAGTAAGTGAAAACTTCTGTTTTAAGTCCCCATATTTTTGATGCTGCAGATGTCCCAGGGAAATGCTTCCAGGACTTAAAAGCCTCTGGGCCCATGACTGTGTTTACTTGAGCGTTTGTGCTAATTGCTGTAGCTGAGATGCTTGGGGCACAACTTCTAACTCTATACTTTGTTCCCCAAAACAATTTCACTGTAAGTTTTACAGAGAATACATTGACTCCCAAGCTTTCTTTCCTACTCTTTTGCTTTCTTTGTAAAAATATGAGTCAGAGAAAGGACACAAGGAAGCCAACTAACACAACTGCTAGTAATGCAAGCCAACCCAAAAATGTTATAAGAAGGAAGTATTCTATTTCCAGATGGTGGTTACTCATACTTTTATGAGTATAAATTCACAAAATGTAACCATGCCATCAAAACATACAAGACTGTCAGAATCCAATCATTCTTGAGGTGACATTTTCAAAACAATTTTATCACCATTTATATTCTAAGATCAACTTCTAAGAGTATCCATTTGCTACTAAACACACTCTTCCTACTTCCTGCCCCAAAATACCCCAGGGAAGAATTAGTTAACACTCATATCACACTATCCCTGGTTATTGTTTAGTTCAATGGTTTGTGACTTTTTTCATTATAATATTGTAGGGGAGCAAAATTTGCCACCCCAAAATGCCTCTTTGGCATGTGAATTATTTTGAGCTGAAAACACTCAAGGTCCAAAAGACTCAGAAAAATTCTTTGACCTTCCCCTTAACTGTCTAAAGAAGGCAGACAGAAGACCTGTTCCAGGAAGGGAGGTATCACCATACATAATGATAGTATGAACTAGATGGGTAGACAAGGAAGGACCTAGCAAATTCTGTTAAAATTCCTCTTTGTTTCTTATTGTCTCTGCATGGCCCAGCAAACATTTGTTTACCAAACATTTGCTTTTCTATCTCCAGGTCAAATGCCTTCCACCCCTTTAAATTCTCAAACCACTACCCCCCAACATCCTTTTTTTGTCTTTAGCTGAAAATGATATTTAAGATGAGGGTTTCAGCCATTTTAGCAAGTTAATTTTCCTGGGTCTCTCAAATGTACACATGTCATTAAATGTTTGTTTGATTTTCTCCTGTTAATCTGTCTCAGGTCAATTTAATTCTTAGACCAGCCAGAAGAATGTAGAAGGGTAGAGGAGAATTTCTTCCTCCTAGACAATATCATTACCCTAAACGTGGTCTATACCTGAAGGGACTGACTGTGGTTTAGCCCAGTTCAGTTTTAGCCTGATACTTACTTCAATAGTTGAACCTCAGTTATACTATTTACTCACCTCATTCTTTTGCTTCCAAAAATAAACACATTGAAGCCTCTCTTTCCTTTCTTACAGGATTCTATTAGTTTGTCTGCTTTTTCTAGACTACATAGTCTCCCCAATTTATTAACTCAGGATATTTTATTTCTTTTAATTAAACTTACTGCATTTCTCTTCTTCAATGTAAAAGTTTTCTGTTTTGAATAATATGTCTTTGCAATTAGTATTGAATGGACAAAAGATGTCACACATATTGCCACACAAGTGTAGTTCCATGTTCCATCCTACTCAGCCTGTGATTAACAGAGATTTGCTGCTGAAATAGAGGTTTCTTGAGATAACAATTTTGAAAACTGATCAAAGTACACTGCTGTAAGAAATCAGATGCTCTTGGCATTGACCCATTTGCTCAAATATTTGAATTACTTTAAATTTCCAGTGCTGTCTCTCAAGGTAATGAGCCTTGTAATGTCATATTTTTGTAACATTCCTGTGATGACACCTTTTATTCGTGTTGTATAACCTTGTCCAATATAGACTTTAGGATTTGCTAAGTCCACATTTACTTGATTCATTTTATTCCTTATTTTCAAGATTTTGATCCAAATGATTTCTTATCCTTCAAAATTTTAGTCATTTGTATTAGCAGAAAAAAATTATGTGGTTGAACATAATTATATCAATTTTAAAAATCTTAAATACATAAAATTTTAATAGATAAATAAACATGATTAACTATTTTATAAGGATGATTTTAATCTTCTATAACCTTACTCAAAATAAATGATGTTTAAAAATTTAATCATAAAAAAATTTCTTCATCAATAAGAAAAATAATGACTTTAAACTTTATAATAAAAATTGGAGAGTCATGCCAGCTCAAATGTTCATGATGAATATTTCTAACCTCTTAACTTGATCTTTGAAAATTACCAGTGAACAATAATTTTGGTGATTAAAACAAAAAAATGAACAAGTTTTAGAGACTGTATTGTTATGGAGGAAGACACAAGTTGACAGAGCGTAATTATGTGGTTTAAATTTTTCTCTCTCCAAAGACGTCTATTCTATCACAGCCAAGATCCTCATAGTTATTCACTTTCATTCTCATCTACAAAGCCACAGTTCTTCAGGTAAGGGCGGATGAGTTTAATCAGTTCTAATACAACTAATGTGTTGATTCTGGTCATTCAACATGGTATCATGCAAAGTACTATGTGAGATTGACAAGAGAAATGAATATTGAATAGGAAAATAAATTACTTTATTGCTCTCCTCTTTCACTCTTCCTCCAGCTACCCAGTCCTCCTGTTACTCACCAGCTATAATCCCTCCTCAAGGTCTTTACGTTTATAGTTCTCTCTGCCTGAATGAGTTTCCAGCAAATACCCCTTGGCTAGCTAGCTCTCATAAATTATTCTCTCAGTGAAATCTTCCCCAATCACTCTCTAGAATAATCAACGTCTTTTTCCCAAGATGATTTTTTCTAAGTATTTATCACTGCCTAATTTACCATATATTTATGTAATTACCTTGCTTAATGTCTGCCTTCCCACTAGAATATAATCTCTTATAAGGGCAGAGAATTTTGTCTGTTTTGTTCACTGCTCTACTTTGGCAAGAGAATGGAACGGGGTGGGGGTGGGGTGAGTTTGATAGGGCCAAAGACACAAAGAAAAGAAGGAAGGGGAGAGGGAGGAAAGGCAAAGGAGAATCTTAAACTCTTAAAAGTGGATAAAAAAATTGCATAATATGACTTTGAGGGAAAATAAAACTTCCTTGGATTTCTCAGTGCTCCTGCAAAAAGCCTCCTGAGACACAGAAATGTATACAATATAAATATAGAGAATGTTTGCTTTCACTTTCCCCAGAAACATTGTACTTTTCACATTCCATGAAAATTAAATTAGTAGCTGCTTTCTAGCTAATTTATGTGATCTGAAAGGGTAATGCAATTTATTTCCCCAAGAGGGCCAAATGGCAGCCCAACCAAGTCCCTGCATTAAGCCACAAGGTACAAGAAAGACTTGACCACTATCCCTAAATGCCAAAAGGGACAAATCCCAACATTTTGCCACATTTCTGGGCTTTAAACGTTGGAGACTCTTAGGCCCTTGAAAATATGTATTTACACTTCAAAAGGTTAGGGTGAGATACCAGGAACATTTCCATTCAGTCTCAAAGGAGTAAAATTTTTGTTTTTCCCCTCACTCTTGTTGGGAGGGAAAGGAGATGGCTCTCTCTGTGCTATTTATAAATGAACAAAATGCATTGCTCTCCATTCTTCATTTATGGGATGTAACTTGCCACCCACTTTGAAAGATTTTTATCAGCTCTCATTGTTTTGCTGCTAGTCTAGACGTTAAGGACCAATTCTTTATTTTTACTCTGGCTATTGATCTGGTTATAAGTATCAATAAAGAACTATTTTCCTTGACTCAATGTCTTGTGTTTCTACAAAATTCATACGTATAAAGTACATGATTCTGCAAGTGAGGTAACATCTCAGAACCTTCACAGTTCTTGACAAAACAAAGAATGGTAATATTAAATGTTGATGAGGGACAAAGAAATTCTTCTGATCAAATAATAGCATGCATTTCACACAGCTCTCCAGATAGATACAAATTGCAGAGAGACTAGATGACACATACATTATTACAAGGCCTAGTGTGTCCAACTGCAGAAATGCTCTCGGGATCCATGATAAAGCACGGTTTCAACCATGAAAGAAAAAGAGATAATTTACACCTCAGCAAAAATTCTAAGTTTAAGAAAATGATTGGACTCATGAGAGAATAAATACTTTCCTTTTCAAAGTAGGGGTATAGAGGGAGATTAACCAAGATGGCGGAGTAGAAGGACGTGCTCTCACTCCCTCTTGCGAGAGCACCAGAATCACAACTGGCTGCTGGACAATCATTGACAGGAAGACCCTGGACTTCACCAAGGAGGACACCCCACGTCCAAGGACAGAGGAGAAGCCACAGTGAGACGGTAGGAGGGGCGCAATCAGAGTAAAATCAAATCCCATAACTGCTAGGTGGGTGACTCACAGACTGGCGAACACTTATACCACAGAAGTCCACCCACTGGAGTGAAGGTTCTGAGCCCCACCTCAGGCTTCCCAACCTGGGGGTCCGGCAAAGGGAGGAGGAATTCCTAGAGAATCAGACTTTGAAGTCTAGTGGGAATTGATTGCAGGACTGTGACAGGACTGGGGGAAACAGAGACCCCACTCTTGGAGGGCACACACAAAGTAATGTGTGCATCGGGACCCAGGGGAAGGAGCAGTGACCCTGGGGAAGACTGAACCAGACGTACCTGCTGGTGTTGGGGGGTCTCCTGCAGAGGCGAGTGGTGGCTCTGTTTCACCGTGGGGATAAGGACACTGGCAGCAGAGGTCCTGGGAAGTTCTCCTTGGCGTGAGCCCTCCCAGAGTCTGCCATTAACCCCACCAAAGAGCACGGGTAGGCTCCAGTGTTGGGTTGCCTCAGGCAAAACAACCAACAGGGAGGGAACCCAGCCCCACCCATCAACAGTCAAGTGGATTAAGGTTTTACTGGGCTCTGATCGCCACAGCAACAGGGAGGGAACCCAGCCCCACCCATCAACAGTCAAGTGGATTAAGGTTTTACTGAGCTCTGACCGCCACAGCAACAGTCAGCTCTACCCACCACCAGAGCCTCCCATCAAGCCTCTTAGATAGCCTCAACCACCAGAGGGCAGACAACAGAAGCAAGAAAAACTACAATCCTGCAGCCTGTGGACCAAAAACCACAGTTACAGAAAGACAGAGAAGATGAAAAGGCAGAGGGCTATGTACCAGATGAAGGAACAAGAAAAAACCCCAGAAAAACAACTAAATGAAGTGGAGATAGGCAACCTTCCAGAAAAAGAATTCAGAATAATGATAGTGAAGATGATCCAGGACCTCGGAATAAGAATGGAAGCAAAGATTGAGAAGATGCAAGAAATGATTAACAAAGACCTAGAAGAATTAAAGAACAAACAAACAGAGATGACCAATACAATAACTGAAATGAAAACTACACTAGAAGGAATCAATAGCAGAATAACTGAGGCAGAAGAACGGATAAGTGACCTGGAAGACAGAATGGTGGAATTCACTGCTGCGGAACAGACTAAAGAAAAAAGAATAAAAAGAAATGAAGACAGCCTAAGAGACCTCTGGGACAACATTAAACGCAACAACATTCGCATTATAGGGGTCCCAGAAGGAGAAGAGAGAGAGAAAGGACCAGAGAAAATATTTGAAGAGATTATAATCGAAAACTTCCCTAACATGGGAAAGGAAATAGCCACCCAAGTCCAGGAAGCGCAGAGAGTCCCATACAGAATAAACCCAAGGAGAAACACGCCGAGACACATAGTAATCAAAGTGGCAAAAATTAAAGACAAAGAAAAATTATTGAAAGCAGCAAGGGAAAAACGACAAATAACATACAAGGGAACCCCCATAAGGTTAACAGCTGATTTCTCAGCAGAAACTCTGCAAGCCAGAAGGGAGTGGCATGAAATACTTAAAGTGATGAAAGGGAAGAACCTACAACCAAGATTACTCTACCCAGCAAGGATCTCATTTAGATTTGATGGAGAAATCAAAAGCTTTACAGACAAGCAAAAGCTAAGAGAATTCAGCACCACCAAACCAGCTCTACAACAAATGCTAAAGGAACTTCTCTAAGTGGGAAACACAAGAGAAGAAAAGGACCTACAAAAACAAACCCAAAACAATTAAGAAAATGGTCATAGGAACATACATATCGATAATTACCTTAAACGTGAATGGATTAAATGCCCCAACCAAAAGACATAGACTGGCTGAATGGATACAAAAACAAGACCCATATATATGCTGTCTACAAGAGACCCACTTCAGACCTAGGGACACATACAGACTGAAAGTGAGGGGATGGAAAAAGATATTCCATGCAAATGGAAATCAAAAGAAAGCTGGAGTAGCTATACTCATATCAGATAAAATAGACTTTAAAATAAAGAATGTTACAAGAGACAAGGAAGGACACTACATAATGATCCAGGGATCAATCCAAGAAGAAGATATAACAATTATAAATATATATGCACCCAACATAGGAGCACCTCAATACAGAAGGCAACTGCTAACAGCTATAAAAGAGGAAATCGACAGTAACACAATAATAGTGGGGGACTTTAACACCTCACTTACACCAATGGACAGATCATCCAAAATGAAAATAAATAAGGAAACAGAAGCTTTAAATGACACAATAGACCAGATAGATTTAATTGATATATATAGGACATTCCATCCAAAAACGGCAGATTACACGTTCTTCTCAAGTGCACACGGAACATTCTCCAGGATAGATCACATCTTGGGTCACAAATCAAGCCTCAGTAAATTTAAGAAAATTGAAATCATATCAAGCATCTTTTCTGACCACAACGCTATGAGATTAGAAATGAATTACAGGGAAAAAAACGTAAAAAAGACAAACACATGGAGGCTAAACAATACGTTACTAAATAACCAAGAGATCACTGAAGAAATCAAACAGGAAATAAAAAAATACCTAGAGACAAATGACAATGAAAACACGACGACCCAAAACCTATGGGATGCAGCAAAAGCGGTTCTAAGAGGGAAGTTTATAGCTATACAAGCTTACCTAAAGAAACAAGAAAAATCTCAAGTAAACAATCTAACTTTACACCTAAAGAAACTAGAGAAAGAAGAACAAACAAAACCCAAAGTTAGCAGAAGGAAAGAAATCATAAAGATCAGAGCAGAAATAAATGAAATAGAAACAAAGAAAACAATAGCAAAGATCAATAAAACTAAAAGTTGGTTCTTTGAGAAGATAAACAAAATTGATAAGCCATTAGCCAGACTCATCAAGAAAAAGAGGGAGAGGACTCAAATCAATAAAATCAGAAATGAAAAAGGAGAAGTTACAACAGACACCGCAGAAATACAAAACATCCTAAGAGACTACTACAAGCAACTTTATGCCAATAAAATGGACAACCTGGAAGAAATGGACAAATTCTTAGAAAGGTATAACCTTCCAAGACTGAACCAGGAAGAAACAGAAAATATCAACAGACCAATCACAAGTAATGAAATTGAAACTGTGATTAAAAATCTTCCAACAAACAAAAGTCCAGGACCAGATGGCTTCACAGGTGAATTCTATCAAACATTTAGAGAAGAGCTAACACCCATCCTTCTCAAACTCTTCCAAAAAATTGCAGAGGAAGGAACTCTCCCAAACTCATTCTATGAGGCCACCATCACCCTGATACCAAAACCAGACAAAGACACTACAAAAAAAGAAAATTACAGACCAATATCACTGATGAATATAGATGCAAAAATCCTCAACAAAATACTAGCAAACAGAATCCAACAACACATTAAAAGGATCATACACCACGATCAAGTGGGATTTATCCCAGGGATGCAAGGATTCTTCAATATACGCAAATCAATCAATGTGATACACCATATTAACAAATTGAAGAATAAAAACCATATGATCATCTCAATAGATGCAGAAAAAGCTTTTGACAAAATTCAACACCCATTTATGATAAAAACTCTCCAGAAAGTGGGCATAGAGGGAACCTACCTCAACATAATAAAGGCCATATATGACAAACCCACAGCCAACATCATTCTCAATGGTGAAAAACTGAAAGCATTTCCTCTAAGATCAGGAACGAGACAAGGATGTCCACTCTCACCACTATTATTCAACATAGTTCTGGAAGTCCTAGCCACGGCAATCAGAGAAGAAAAAGAAATAAAAGGAATACAAATTGGAAAAGAAGAAGTAAAACTGTCACTGTTTGCGGATGACATGATACTATACATAGAGAATCCTAAAACTGCCACCAGAAAACTGTTAGAGCTAATTAATGAATATGGTAAAGTTGCAGGTTACAAAATTAATGCACAGAAATCTCTTGCATTCCTATACACTAATGATGAAAAATCTGAAAGAGAAATTATGGAAACACTCCCATTTACCATTGCAACAGAAAGAATAAAATACCTAGGAATAAACCTACCTAGGGAGACAAAAGACCTGTATGCAGAAAACTATAAGACACTGATGAAAGAAATTAAAGATGATACCAACAGATGGAGAGATATACCATGTTCTTGGATTGGAAGAATCAACATTGTGAAAATGAGTATACTACCCAAAGCAATCTACAGATTCAATGCAATCCCTATCAAATTACCAATGGCATTTTTTACGGAGCTAGAACAAATCATCTTAAAATTTGTATGGAGACACAAAAGACCCCGAATAGCCAAAGCAGTCTTGAGGCAAAAAAATGGAGCTGGAGGAATCAGACTCCCTGACTTCAGACTATACTACAAAGCTACAGTAATCAAGACAATATGGTACTGGCACAAAAACAGAAACATAGATCAATGGAACAAGATAGAAAGCCCAGAGATTAACCCACGCACCTATGGTCAACTAATCTATGACAAAGGAGGCAAAGATATACAATGGAGAAAAGACAGTCTCTTCAATAAGTGGTGCTGGGAAAACTGGACAGCCACATGTAAAAGAATGAAATTAGAATACTCCCTAACACCATACACAAAAATAAACTCAAAATGGATTAGAGACCTAAATGTAAGACTGGACACTATAAAACTCTTAGAGGAAAACATAGGAAGAACACTCTTTGACATAAATCACAGCAAGATCTTTTTCGATCCACCTCCTAGAGTAATGGAAATAAAAACAAAAATAAACAAGTGGGACCTAATGAAACTTCAAAGCTTTTGCACAGCAAAGGAAACCATAAACAAGACGAAAAGACAACCCTCAGAATGGGAGAAAATATTTGCAAATGAATCAACGGACAAAGGATTAATCTCCAAAATATATAAACAGCTCATTCAGCTCAATATCAAAGAAACAAACACCCCAATCCAAAAATGGGCAGAAGACCTAAATAGACATTTCTCCAAAGAAGACATACAGACGGCCACGAAGCACATGAAAAGATGCTCAACATCACTAATTATTAGAGAAATGCAAATCAAAACTACAATGAGGTATCACCTCACTCCTGTTAGAATGGGCATCATCAGAAAATCTACAAACAACAAATGCTGGAGAGGGTGTGGAGAAAAGGGAACCCTCTTGCACTGTTGGTGGGAATGTAAATTGATACAGCCACTATGGAGAACAATATGGAGGTTCCTTAAAAAACTAAAAATAGAATTACCATATGACCCAGCAATCCCACTACTGGGCATATACCCAGAGAAAACCGTAATTCAAAAAGACACGTGCACCCGAATGTTCATTGCAGCACTATTTACAATAGCCAGGTCATGGAAGCAACCTAAATGCCCATCAACAGACGAATGGATAAAGAAGTTGTGGTACATATATACGATGGAATATTATTCAGCCATAAAAAGGAACGAAATTGAGTCATTTGCTGAGAAGTGGATGGATCTAGAGACTGTCATACAGAGTGAAGTAAGTCAGAAAGAGAAAAACAAATATCGTATGTTAATGCATGTATGTGGAACGTAGAAAAATGGTACAGATGAGCCAGTTTGCAGGGCAGAAGTTGAGACACAGATGTAGAGAATGGACATATGGACACCAAGGGGGGAAAACTGCGATGAGGTGGGGATGGTGATGTGCTGAATTGGGCGATTGGGATTGACATGTATACACTGATGTGTATAAAACTGATGCCTAATAAGAACCTGCAGTATAAAAAAACAAACAAAACAACTAATACTAAACTTTCATTGGGTTATTTGTATGGAAATATGTTAATATAAATGTTTCAGACATTACATGAAATTTCTAAAAATCTTATATTTGTATTTGTATGGAAATATGTATGGAAATATGTTAATATAAATGTTTCAGACAGTACATGAAATTTCTAAAAATCTTATATTTGTATTTGTATGGAAATATGTATGGAAATATGTTAATATAAATGTTTCAGACATTACAGGAAATGTCTAAAAATCTTATATGTTCTGGTATAATGTTATAAGTAATAATCCTAGTTATTACTTTAAAATGTATATCTCAGAAATAACTAATTTTCTTGTCAACTGCATTATTATGAACTTTCATCAAATCTTTAACCATGGTCATTTTTAAGTCTTTTGTCATTTACAGACAGTTCTGGGTGTACTCTGATGATTTTGCAAATATGTTCCTATAAAAGAGTTTCATCTTCAAGAAATTCATGGAAAAGACTGACAAGTACAGGTTTCTGGTAACTGACTGTACTGCTGAACTGAATGAATAAGCATTTTCAGAACTCTAATGAAAAACTGATGAACTCATAAAAGTGCTAACAAAAGATCAAGATGAAAAAAAAAGAAATTAATTACATGGGACTGAGTGAACTGATGAGGATGAGTATAATTTTTGTGACTTTCTGTCTGAATTAAAAAAAAAAAAAAAAAATCCCACAAGGACTCAGAGGAAAAGAATATACAAATCAATTTTCACTGCAAAGTAAAGGAGCTGTTACAGTGGAGGATTACTGGACTGAATGTCAATGTTATGACATAGTATAAGTGTGTTTCATGTTTGGTAATTGCAATCATTGTTGCTTTTGTTGTGGTCATCCATGTACAATGCTTGGTGTCAGTCTATCTATCTCTTGTAAAAATAAAATACAGTGTGTGTGTGTGGGAAAAAAAAAAAAAAAGAAAGAAAAAGAGAAAGAGGAGCAATAAAACATAACAACATTCAGCAACAAAAAAAAAATAAATAAATAAAAATAAACAAAGTAGGGGTATAACAGCCTATTAGGTAATTACTTTGATTTTAAATGTCTGTAATTCCAATTTCCATGATAGCTCATAATGGCTCAGAGAATAAGGAAATGCAGCTGAAGTCTGTCATTATGTATTTACACAGTCAAGAAAAAGAAAAAGAGTCCTACAGCTTGATTTCACAAAACCTAATTCGTGTGAGTTCGTATTTTTTAAAAATCTTTTTTAAACAGCCCTTCGAGAGGGCCTGGAAGCAAGAAGAGCACTGGGATTTCTCAATTTAAAAGCTATCACTTCAAGAGTCTATAGGGAAGGCTGCTTCAGAAACATCCTCCTGCATTTGTCAATTTGTTTTCTTTCTTACTTTCCACACTAAGCGCTTGAAAATGAGGAAAAAGAAATAAAATATCATGAAGCCCAGCTGTCTACAGAACACATGTTTATGTCAGTCATCACACTCATGATCTATTGCAGTAATAAATCAAAAGAAACACACCAGTTGTGTAATTTATTACAGCAGTATATCAGCAGGGTGAGGCCTCCAGGAGCTGAGTTACAGACATGAACCTTGCATTGTTGCTTTTATTTACTTCCGCTATTTAAGTTTGATATAGGAAGACAGAGTAGGAGGACCTGAAGTCAGAATTGAAAGCTTCTTTCGCATAATTTTCTAAATGGCTTTAGACAGAGAAATCAAGGTAACATTATTACTTTTCCTATGACTTGTTTTTCTATGGTAATTATTGCTAATTAAGTCTATCTTCCTTTCATTCAATGAACATTTATTGAGCTAGATAAAAATTACTTCATTCACTAAATCTGTCTCATCATAAAGCTGGGCCTGTTTGACAACACAGGAGCATTTGCAGTCAAATGCTGTTCTGCACTGAAACCACGCAGGACCCTGTGGGGCTCCTGGATACAAAGCCTTTCCGTGTCCCCTGTTTCTTGCTTGTAGGAAATGGGCTTCATTCAGCCTCCATGACCTTCCCTGAGTTCCAAAGGGCAGGTTCAAATAGCTGCTAATCAGGGAAGGGAGGGAATGCAGAAACAAGGGAGAAGCAGTCAAGAGACAATAGTGCAGCCTTGGCAGGGTCCTGGTGCTCCTCAAGGAATATACAGAACAATATCTTTGACTTTTTCTGCAGAACTAAGACCCCACCCAAGTGGAGGATGGCAACTTCAGGCTGAGCACAAGACTCCTGGAGCACCGCCCTGCTACCTCACCACCAACCAATCAGAAGAAAGTCACACACCCTGCAGCCCTCACCCCAAATTTTGCCTATTAAAAACTTCTCCCCCAAAACCATCAGAGGGTTCGGGGTTTTTGAGCATGAGCCACCCGTCTCCTTGCTTGGCCCTGCAATAAACCATTCTCTGCTCCAAACTCTGAACTTTTGGTTTGTTTGGCCTCACTGTGCACCAAGCACATGAACTTTGTTCGGTAACACCATTTCTCCATGGCCACCCCTTTCCTTCCTCCTGCCCCATACCGATGCTGCTATTTCCCCTTCTAGAAATGTCAGGATTTAAAATTTTTTAATATGTTTAGAGTAACTCTGCCACATAATGTTTGAGGATTGTCTCACTATTTGTACTGTATGTTACAGATATCTATAGTTCAATAAAACATTTTGTAGATAATAACATTTACACCCTTGCTACTAAAAGCATGGAAACTTCTAAGGAATATATAATCTCTGGCTCCAAACCAGACCTACTAAATCAGAATCTGCATTTTAACAAGATTATCAGTTGATGTGAATTCATATTAAAGTTTGAGAAGCATTTATTTGTTAAGTAACACATTCCCCCAATCTTAGGTTTGTATATCTTCCAGTCTAAGAGCAGGATCAATGCATTTAAAACACACTAAAAAATGCTAATGCTTTCCTAATGACAAAACTGTTCAGAAAAAAGGTAGCAAACATGCAAGGACGTTCATTTTTGGAAAGATCATGGACTTGTAAGATGATACATTGCAGATGAAAGAACTTGGACCCTTGTGTCTTACGAACGTGGTTTAATTTCTGACCTCAAATTGGCTAACTTTTCAGGGCTTCAACTACTTTACTGGCAAAACTGAAATAATAATAGCTGCTTTGGTGATAATTATGTCAAATGAAGACTAAAACAATTAGGCATCCACTAAATGGCAGCTATTATTAAAAACCCTTTATGAAACAACTGAAACACACAAGAGTACTGTTTATACAAATTTAAAATTTTCAAGGGTCAGAATAAAGCTTGTGTGACACTGTCCCTTGTCCTGAATGAGCACTCCTTGTTAGGACAATGTTTCCCAGTCTTTAGTCACTTGAATGCTGTTGTATTAAACATGCCTTACTTAACACATCCGGATACTCTCAGCCACAGCTGGCTCTAGAATTCATGACCACTTTTTGTTTGTTTGTTTGTTTCTTTCTTTGGTTATAGTTAATGTGATAAACAACTTCATATGGGCACAGTGCTCTCACTTCATGCCTGTGCCTAGAGCCTCTGACCACTCCCCAGGATGGTGGGAAATTAATAACCCATGGGTCAAATCTCTGACCAAGAGAAAAGGGCCAGCAGGTATATTTATCTCCTTTCCTTGACACTACTTGCTGATGGACTATACTAAAGTGCAATAAATTATATGGTCTCTTTGAAGATGGTCTCAGGAGATGAAGAAATCCATTGCACTTGATACTAAGAAGTAGCCAGCTCTGTAGCACACCTCTTCATAAATGTTCTTCCTCCTTCTCAGCTCATTCTTCTCTTCCCTCACTACTACTTCCTGGGATTGCATGTCTAATAAGGAATCAAAATATAAACTCTTGCCTCAGGCTCTGTTTTTTTTTACAGATCTGAACTGAGAAAAATGTTTTCACATTCTTTTTTTCCCATATCTGAATACAACTTCTACTATCATTTATCTTGAATTGTTCATTAAATTGACTCATTATATAAAGGGAAATTCAGTATCGGTTAAAAGAAATAGAATGCAAATCTCAAAATATCTACAAAGAAATGGAAACAACGCTATCAAATTACAATTAAATACCATTACCCACCAAATTTTAGTCTGAGTTCTCTCCCCTGCCCTTTCTCTGTCTCTGTCTCTCTCTCCCTCTCTCTCTCAGTAACAGCATCACAGGGGTGTTAAATATATATAGCGATACACTCAATTTTTCTTCCAAAGTCAGAGGATTGAAAAAACACTAAGAATAGAATGGTTTTTCACACTATGTCATTAACTTTAAATTGATGCTGTTTCTCTGTATCACCCAATAACAATGATAAGAGTTCCATATTTGGGGGAAAACGTGCTAGGCGCTGTGAAGACCAAAATTGGGATAATTCCTATGCCAACTCTCCTAGAAATTCAGAATCAGGAGAGCGAGATCCAAACTAGGATTTAAAATATATAGATATAGATATAGACATACAGAGATAGATATTCTCATTTAGCATATATTCAATTACACATTGAGTAAACTCTCCTTTATGTTTCTAATAGCTTATTACGGTAAATCCCAATTTTGACTATACATGAAAATCAACTGGAAATTAAAATTAAAACCCATGCCTCTTCCAGGAATTCTGATTTAATTGTCCTGGGGCGAGCGTGGGGGAGGGCTCAGGTGTTGTATTACACAAAAACTTCCCAGGAGAGTCTATTGTACATTTGGTATTAAGAAATTGTTCTACTTTTTCTAGCATATCATTGACAAATTAAGAAATGTATGCTCTTTTCTCTTGCCCAAGGCAGTGTTATTCTGGGGTGTTTATTTTTTATTCAACTAACAAGCCCTGTAATGTTCCTTCCATTCAGCAGTCCCAGAGGTAGAAGGTCTGGTCAGCTGAATAGTCTCAGTTTTTCAAAATGGCCAGTAGAACCACATGAAGTGATGTGTCCTTCTTTCCTCACTTGTGCTCAGCTCCAGCGCCTAATTCTGGAGAAAAACACCTGGATACTTTGGCCCTCAATATCTGGAATTACCATCTTAGCAGGATAAACTATTGACTATACAAATTTGCAGCTGCTACATTAGTGGTCATAGGATTCTGTTTGAATCTTGGTGGAAATACTAGCCTAAGAATCTGCAGTATTGCTTGTTTTTAACAGTTCCCCCTTTCGTATGAATAATTATTTAGTCTTACTTCCAAGATATACCTTTAGTTAACATTATTTACATTTCCCCTCCATTTGTCTTTATTATTTCTTGATGTTTAATAATTACACAATAACTCAGCTCCTGTATCTTACTAACTTCATTTAGTTTTAAATATTAGCTTGTCTTTTTAGTAATTGAACAACTTAATTGAAAATTATTAAATGTATTTTACATGTTGATGGCCAGCCATATTTCTTTTGATGATTTGTTCATATGTGCCAGTAGAAATTATTTAGCATTTTAATTTTCATTAGCTTTTATATATTCTCAAAGGCTCTCATGTAAATAAAAGATCTCATTACAATAATTTTTAAATCTTAGGCCCACAGAAAACATCTATTTTTCCGGCTAAACAATTTTGTCCCCTTATACTAAATCAAGGTACTGTATAACTTAATAGGTTGCCCTAATGTCTTGGCTGCTGGGAAGCTCAGGAATAAATTTACTCTTTTGTTATTTATTTACAGTCATACTATACCTGAGCTTTTATTGTAAACTACTTTAAATCATTTTTTAAATAGCTGAAATAATAGTTAATTGGTTTTAATCAGTTTGCTGGCATTCTAAATGTTTTCAAGAGCCAAACACAGAAAGAAAATTCAAGATATTGTCTCAAGCTTAAATAAATTCATGTTGATTTACATGCATGTAAAACTAATAAGAAACACATTAAAATCAGCTAAAGAACAATTCAAAAGTTTAATCAGGAATTCAGAGAAGAGAAAAATTCATGTAAGTTAATTCAGAATTTCCTGAATTTAAATATAAAAATTTTTAATCTCTTACTCTTCCCATATCTACTAATTTATTTCACCAAAGAAAATATGTTTTAAACTTTTTATTTGCTTATCCTTCTGTTCAGTTTGCAAAGAAAAATAATCTGAAAGCATTATGCTCATTTATACATATAGATATAGAATAGATATATATAGATATGGATAGATACACACACACGTGTGTGTGTGCAGGATGGCTTTCTTAGCTATCTGTTCTTTTCATCTTTGTATTTAAATTTCTACAATGAGGCAGGTGGGACAGGTGGCTACTTTTGAAAATTCTGTCTAATGCCTAACAAATTGAAATCTTCCAAGAAATATTAAATCAATCCATCAGTATCAGCATCACATGCTGAAGGGACATCTGTTATTTTCTGGGTGAATACACTAGTTGCCCTAGATACTGACCATTATTTTCCTCCAGGAACACATCTCTACAGAGAGAGTCCAGCTTCAGTAACACTTTAATTTGCACGACTAACCAAGCTGAACCATCACTGAAATGTATGTGGATTTAAATCAAAGGGATTGTGTTAAAAATAAACACCATTAACCCTACTGCAATAACATTCTTACCTTACAAAATAGGAATATCAGTTGTACAGCTTTCAGAAAATAACTCTGGATGGCTGAGGCCTTTGAAATAGATAAGTTTTGATTTTGGTCTATTTTTTTAAGTAGTTTACTTTTTCATTTTATTCAGGGAAACATTTTTATAATTTTTCTTTCAGTTTATTCATCCACTTACTCATTGCTTCAGCAAATATTTGCTGAATACAGCAATGTACCAGACTTTGGGCTACTTGCTTTTGGAGAGACAAAGATGAGAAACAAATTCTACTCTTCAGATGATAGTAATCCTATAGACGAGGCAATGAGGTAATTTATGATTTAGTCTAATTGATATAATTCATGCTCATATAAATTTATATGTGTGTAGTGAATATCATTATACAATTTTTAATTTTCATTATTCAAGGGGACTTTTATAAGATTTAATATTTGTTGACTATTGTCAGGTAACAGGTTGCATATAATAAAAGCTAACTCTTCAAAATATCCTCTGTGAGGCAAAAACTACGAGTCCTATTTTACAGAAGAAACTAAGGCACAAAAAGGTTAAGAAAATGTCCCAAGTTTATTAAACAATATGTCAAGGATGCAAGTTTCAAATACATGTCTATTTCCACAATCTAACCTTGTTAATTTCTGCCACATCATACTGCTTCTTGAAAGGGAGTATGTTCTCTTTTGTTATTAAAACTGTTAAAATTTAACTGTTTGTTAAAATAAACAATATGTGGCATCATTTATTATGCATATTAATGTGTGAAAAGATATATCCAAAGACTGATCTAGTTGAGTTCCACATAACCAATGGTAGAGTCATAAAAGGTTAAATTTGGAAGAAAATTTTGAACCTAGCTCAATATATAGAGCCTGAGATTCAAAAAGATACACTTAATTGCTGAAGATCACACATCTCTTTATAACCATAGCCAGGAATTAAAATAATTTAATCTAATACCAATTTCACATTTTTCCCCCTCCCTTCTTATTCTCACTCAGGCACCTGTATTTGGCAATGTCATAATCACCATATGTACTTTATTGTATTCACTCAGTGATAATGTGTACACATCATAGAGTTAGAGATGATAAAATTTAGACAACACAATTCATCATCTTTATTTCCACAATCTTTGTTTCTCTCACATGGAGGACCAGTGTTTCAATGTCTTTGGATTCTAGTAAGTCATGTCACATCATGTGTGATTTAATAAATCTTACCTCAATTAAATCTACTGTCAATACACAGACAAACATTTTGCTGTTTTAGAGACTTGTAGAACATAGTTTATATCTTTAAAAATATTAACAATATAAACAATATAAACAATAAGTATGAGGCATATCCTTTTTCTATTCTGAATTTCTAAAAATCTATAAGCACAATGACTTCTGCTTCTGGGAAGATGGAGTAGATATATTTTCTGGATTCCTCTCACTAAGTACAGCTAAAAACCTGGAAATTATATATAAAACAAATATAAGAAGACTGAAAGGTAGAGAGGAGAAAGCAGCCCAGCTATGGACCTTGGGACTAAGGAACAACATGGTGGTGAGTTCCATGGGTTTTATTTTTGCCTCATATATCCCAGACTTGGAACTGAATAAGCTGGCAACCCAGAAATGCCAAAATGCTAAATGCACAGAAAAGAACAGAAGCCTGCTCTCTGAAGCCAAAAGACGAGGCAGTCTAGTAAGGTAGAAAACTAGTAAGGCAGAAAATTTTAGATGGTAACTGCTCTACTCTAGGCAAATACCGCATTAAAAAAAACAACAACAACAAAACTGTGACCCATCCACACCCACACCAGCAAAGGCCAAGTGGGGAGACTGGACTTCCACCCACACCTGGCAGTAATGCCGTACCTACCCCCTCCTCACTGGAGTGGTGTCAGAAAAGCACAGAGGAGAATCTGGATTTCCATGTCATCTGGTGGTAATGAGGTCACCTCCACAGTGGTGACAGTAGAGACCCAGTGGGGAGCTGGAACTCACATCCCCATCCAGAAGTAGAGAAGTCCCAATTCTGCCTCAGGTGTCAACAGAGGCTAGGTGAGGGACCTAGGCTTCCTCCTCCACCTGACAGTAACAAGGCAAGAGCTCTTACTTTCCTCTGCCAGAGTGGTGTCAGAGAAAGCCAGTTAAGACAAAAGGCTTCAGTAAGATTCAGAACTTCATACAGTAAAACAACAATGTCCAGGTTCAACTGAAAATCACTCACAAAGCAGGAAATCTTAAAACATCTAGTCTGGGTGACAGTGTGTTAATTTGTTCAGTCTATGTTTTTCACTTCATAGATACTGAATCTCCCATGAAATAGGTATATTTCATGTCATCATTTTTAATGGATTCATAGAATTATATTGTCTTATTCTTTCCTTTTTTATCACATTTCTATTTAGTCATTTATTATTCTTAAACATTAGAAAGTTATTAAGATTACTTAAATATTAGAAAGTTGTTAAGTTCAGATTGTAATTTGAATAACTATTAATATCCAAGAACACTTGAAATATATCAAAGATAATACTGGATATAATAATCTGAATATTGAATGGTGCCTCTTGAATTCAAAGATACATCACAGGCAATAAAACACCTGAGTTTTCAGCAGCCCTACAGGATTTGGTAGTCAATGGACTCATTTGTAATATACCTGACTGCACGCCTGTTATATAGCAGACAATGGATACAGTCAGTTCCTTATATTCCACTGGCTCATCTGTTAGAATTCAAGTTCACAGAATGCGTCCACTAACAAAGAGACACTCTTTCTTCTTGGCTATGGTCCATCTAGCTGTTGATAGGCCCAGCATCCCATGTGTTTGAGGCATTAGAGACAGAGTAGAAAGATCACTTGCTGTCAGGAGACTTTTCTTCATGTTTCATTTAAAACAATTTTCCATCTTAGTGATGTACAATGGAGGCAGTCACATTGCATGTAAATTGAGGGATGGCTTCACTTCATTTTGTTTAGAATTTTATCAAGAACTCATTACCAATTTTGAAAATACATCACCTGAGTATCCAGTACAACACACCTGATAGGAGTCTGCCTTCAGAGCTGTCACATTCATGATGATTCTACGCATAAGTGAAAAGATCTTGATCACTTCCTCATGTTTTCTCTCTTATTTTTGCACATTTACAGATTGGAATATGTCCTATTTTATTATAAATTACTTTATATTTATTTATGTTTACTTATACTTAGATATTAATTTGAGTTTTGAAAAGTTATCACCCTATATATAGATATAATACAAAATTTCATTTTTGATAGGAATGGGAATGTTATAGAACATTTTTTTAATTAAAAAAAGGGACATTGGGGGACTTCCCTGGTGGTCGAGTGTTTAATACTCCACACTTCTACTGCAGGGGGTGCAGGTTTGATCCCTGGTTGGGGAACTAAGATCCCCACCTGCTGCACAGCTCGGCCAAAAAATTAAAATTAAAAAATAAATAATAATAATAAAATAATAATAAACAAAATAAATAATAATAATATTGGCTCTAATAGAGAGTTGGGAATTATAACTGGCATTAGATATTGGACCCAGGAACATTAGAAATTAATGTAGCCTTTTGGGGCCTGAGTTTCCTAATTTGTGAAATAATACTGGATTATTCCAGTTAATGGTGGAAAAATTTCCAGTTCACTTAACTTTTTTTTTTTTTTTTTTTTAATTTATTTATTTATTTATGACTGTGTTGGGTCTCTTAGTTTTCGTGTGAGGGCTTTCTCTAGTTGCGGCAAGTGGGGGCCACTCTTCATCGCGGTGCGGGGGCCGCTCTTCATCGCGGTGCGCGGGCCTTTCACTATCGCGGCCCCTCCCGTTGCGGGGCACAGGCTCCAGACGCGCAGGCTCAGTAGTTGTGGCTCACGGGCCCAGTTGCTCCGTGGCATGTGGGATCTTCCCAGACCAGGGCTCGAACCCGTGTCCCCTGCATTGGCAGGCAGACTCTCAGCCACTGAGCCACCAGGGAAGCCCCCACTTAACTTTTTAGTGACTGCTTATGCTGACATGGATTTTTAAATCAAACATTTAAATTGTTAAATTAAAATGTTTTACATTTTTAAAAAAATTGAAACCTTTTCTTTGGTGACAGGATATGGTTTTGAATGGACTAATTCAAACTTAACATGTCATCAGAAAATTCACTTTCCTGGGCATCAAAACTTATTCTATAAGTTTCAGAGTTCAGGCCGTCTAGGTTTCATACCATAACTAAAACTATATTATCAAAAAGAGTAGATAGCATAGACATTTACAGATTAGGTAGAAGATATAGATAGATGGATAGATAGATATATAATAGATAGAGAGATAGAGAGATAGACAGATGATAGATAGATCTATTTCTTGATTCATTTATGGAATGAAATAACTGATTCTATAAGGAGAAATAAAATATTTGGTGCCATAAAAAATAGGACATCAAATATTCTTGTGTTTGATCTTACTTTTAATTGACTAATTAAAAAAAAACTATTTTTCCTATTGTCAGTCAAAAGAGTTCATGTTATCAGAATGTGTTTATCTAGAAGACAGATTATCCTGTATCCTTCTCATTCTAAAGATAGGTCTTAGGACTTATTTTTTCTGCCTGGGAATATACTCTGAAAAAAAACCAAACCAAACCAAAAAAAAAAAAAAAAAATCTGGACAAAGTTTCTAAAAGAATTTCAAAAGTAAGAAACATCAGCACTTGCAATTTCTGGGAATATTAACAACATCTCTTCTGGAAGGGTTTGTGTCACTCAGGTAGCAGATGCCTTCCAAGAAATGATTAACACTTACAGGGTAACACCAGGGAGAAAGGCTATAATCATGCTGTCTTAGCCCCTGTCAACATTAGTTATTGTCTCATCTACTGGAACAACAGCTATAGAACAGAAATAAAAATAAAACAGAATGAAATTATTATCTGTTTTTTTCCCTAATAACTAGATCACACAAAAGCATTCAATTGTATATTGTTAAACAGAATGCTTTCCTCAATAAAATTTATAGGTAGGACCACCATACAAGTTAATGTGTATTTAAAATTAAAAAAAAAAAACAGCCAATTATTGTATATTTTTATCAATACAGGTCAGATTTAAACTGTGTGTACTTGTATTTTATTATGACCTCACTATAAGATGAAACAGAAAAATAAAATCTAACTCTGAGTTTGACAAAAGAAATCAAACCTATGAATGAATTTGTTTAGCTAAATATTATCGCATAACTATAATAGAAAAGGTAAAATGTATTTTAAAAAACACATTTTTTTTTCTGATTTCTCTTTTGATGTTTGAAAGGATCTCTTTCCCTAATCTACTGATTAGTAATGGGTTTTATAATATTCCTATAATAAACTAAGTGACTTGTAAATAGTATATCAGTATTTTTCAAATCCCTACAAACACTTAAGCCCATGGCATACCATGTTAAAAAAAAATGATTTCCTGATAAGAACAAAGCTACATAACTGTGTTCCATTCTAAAGATTTATAATGTACATGAGCATTTAAAGGCTTTAAGGTATAATGCAGGAATTAAGCCTATCAGACTTTGTTTAAACCAGAGTTTAAAAACAGTGCTTGACCACAGTTTAATTCCTATGGGTATTCAAGAGAAGACGGGCTCTTCAAACACACTTTGGGAGAGGAATGGCACTGTATTGACTTTGTAGGCTCAAATGCCTAGATTTACAAGAATCTCTCCAAACTTTATCAATTAACTTAATAAATAGCTTGCTTTCTTTTCATTAAAGAAGATGCTCTCTCAAATATTTCAGATTTTAATGTCTAGCTTCTTTCCAATCTGTCACCTCCCCTGGGGATATCTGATCTCTCTGTTTCTGCAACTGCTCTATGGTCATCTGTGTTATCCAAAGCTAGAAAATATACATCTATGCAAAGGAAATGTTTCTTTCTGAAATTATTATTTCTCTGGCCACTCATTTATATTGCATTGTCTCAGTTCTTTTTGACTTTATAAATTAAACAATGTTTTACATCTCTTCTTATATTTCTTGGCATTTTAAGTCTTTCATAGACTATTTTAACCTTCTATATTTTTACTTCCTAAATATCATTCTTTTTAACTCCATGATTATACCCCATCACACATTTCTGCAGTGCCTTGTACAGTGCATTCCAAAAATGTAAAAATGAAATTCATTATGTTGGTTACTTGATCTATCTTAAATATATATGTATACATGCATGTGTATTATATGTATATATGTGTGTGTGTATATATATATGTAATTGGATGGATATATATCAATTACATTAGTATTTCTGCCCAAGGGGAACCATATAGGAGTGAGGAACAGACATAGTAGGAAACACACACACACATACACAAAAGGGCCTGGTACAGAGATATCGAATGAAGATTAGAATGAATGAACTGGTTACATGCAAGTTTTTCAGATAAGGAGCTCTTAGGTTCTGTGAGGATTTAAAAAGAAATCTGCTCCAAAAGGTATCCTTTGATTTTCAATACTTCAACTCAAGTGGATAGGCACAAATCAAATTAATAATTGATATTGTTCACACGTTTGTACATGTAATTAAAACTATAAAACTGGGGAGTGAATGGATAGGGTATTAGACAAATTGGTCCACTTTTTCAACAGTTATCAGATAATAGAAGAGTTTTTAGAGTTTCTGAGACTTTTATAATATTATGCCATATCCCCAGAATATTTTTTTCAGAATAAGTAGTATTTCTTTCTTCCTCAGGAAATATCCTTTTTTAAAATCTTGAAACATAAGCCAGATTGCATATTTAACCTTTTCTAAAGATAATAGGAGATGACCTAGCTCCTCAGTTATACCCTCAGCCTCAAAATTCTACACTTACATTAGTAATAGATTATATAAACAGCTGATTGTTCACGAAAACAGGCAATTTAAAGTGTAATAAGTGTTCAGAAATTCACGTCAATTAAAAAATGGAAGTCAGGAACAGATAACAAGTTCTAGTTGTAAAATCATGACTAAAATATAGGAAACAGTGGATATCACAAAGAGTATATAAGTTAATGGTAAATTCAAAGTACCCATGATCAACACTGGCAATAGAATCTGGAAAACTAGCAAAATAGTGAGATGCATGTAAGAACGCAATAAACGTTGAAATATTTTCCCAATTTATAGGCCCAACCAGAAACTTTGATGGTAAAGCTGATTTACTGGAGAAGAGGAAAAGGATTATGTAGTTCTAACTTTGAGACAAAATGGATCAATGTCGTATGGGGGAATACACCCGTATCCTTTAAAGTAATGTTCTCTACTCAACATTTTCATCTCTACAGGACAGAAATCTTTCTGTCCAGCTTTACTGACATATAATTTACATATAACATTATGTAAGTTTAAAGTATAGAACATAATGATTTGATATATGTATATACTACAAAATGATTACCACAATAAGTTTAGTTAATATATCCATCACTTCACATAGTTACAATTTTTTTTTGGTGGTAAAAACTTTTAAAATATACTCTCTTAGCAACTTCAAATGTACAATATAGTATTGTTAACTACAACCAGCCAGAAATTATCCTGGTTTAGACAAGGATGGGAAATGGAGAGTTGGAATCATAACTGTGCATATTTTTTTAATGTCAAAAGAAAGCCTTTGAATTATTTAGATTAGAGCTATCTGATTACTGGATCACCTTGAGTAGCTATAAGTGTCATACATAACAGTAGACTGAGGAGGGAAAAGAAAATCATGCATATAAAAAATAAGTTAAAGTGAACAAAATGTTGTTAGGAGGAGTTACAGAAGCATTTTCTGTATTAGTCCATAATACAAAATAATACCATATCCAGGACAATGATTTACCTATTTTTCAAAAGCATTACCCATTAAGTTCATTTAGGCTTTCTTTACTGTATTCTGAGGCATATATTTTCACACTATATCCTCATAATGACCCTGAAATTTAGGTAGAAAATTTGCATGTCGGAAAACTAAAATTCATAAAGACTAAGTAATTTGCCTTAGGTCACATGGCCTTTAATTGAAAAGATAGACCAAGAATTTAGGCATAGAATTCTTTGATCAGAGTTATTGCCTTTAGCACAAACTGAACTCATCAGATCTTAGCTGATTATTTCAATTTTCCTTAAGCACTCAACTGTACTATATCACTGCTACTTGAAGTATCCACTCCACAATTAGATGAGGTGCCTGTCCTAGAATGTAAATCAACGCACTTGTTCCTTCCTCAAGAAACTCACACACACATACATGCACACACACACACACACACATCTATATATACACACATATATACATATAGGCAATATATGTATATGTAATATGCACATATATGTATATATACATTTAGTTAGTTGCCCTAAGATAAATATCTATGTTTCTCTATATAATATAATGTGTGTATATATACATATTTAATATTATATATGTATGTAGGTATAGATATATATATATCTATATTAGATATAATATGTAGATATATATGTACAGGTATATACTCAATTGAATTAAACAGTGTTCTTAATGGTATAAATCAGGTGTTAGCAAATATGGTCTGCTGTTTGGTTGCCTGTTTCTGTAAATAAAGTTTTATTGAAATACTGCCACAGCTATTCATATGTATTCTCTATGTTGCTTTAATACCATAAGGCACTGTAGTTGTGATAGAGAAAATATGGCCCATGAAGATGGTCCTTCCAGAAACTCAGTGGAAGAGCTAAGAGCCTCAGGATCATTTTGTCATTCAAGCATGCACTGGTGAAGAGGGGCTGGGGTAGATTCCTCCAGTGGTGTAACAACCCAGATCTTACCCTTCTGAACCCTGAGTTTTCCCAGTTGCCAAGGGCTACCATCCTCATAAGATAAGGTGAGGCACTGGACGTTCACCATTCTACAGGCCCTAAATATATCCTGTAAATGTTCTCCAGAGGCAGCATAAAGACACTCCCATTAACATTTTATTTGGAATTCAGAGAAAAGAGACAGAGAATGAGCCTGACTGTGAAAGGAATTCCACTCTTCTCTCTTCAAAGCTTCTGAGGTTGCTTTGAGGACCCAAACACAGACAGAGGATCATTTCATTACTTTCTAATGTTCTTTTATCCTAGGGCAACTAACCAATTTCATTTCACATTTTAAAAAATTATAAATAACAATGAAATTTACGCAAATCACTCTAACAATACCAATTCAGTTCATAACTAGGAGAAAATCAGTTATTGTTTCTCCATAAGAGTTGGACTGTTTCCATGGTAGCAAATGCACTTAAAGAAAGTTTTCAAAATATTATCTGCAGTTTTGTTTTTCACTGAACAGATTATTCAGTTGTATTGGTTCAAACAATTAGCTACTTTGAAATCCCTTGATATGCATATTTTAGGCACATATAAAGCATGTATTTTTCAAATGTATCATTTTTCAAATCTATTATCAAGAAATTCTCAGTTAACTTACATGTCTCTGGGATCCATCATATTCACACCTTTCAATTTTTCCTAGGCTGCCATCTGAGAAATACAGCTTCTCTGCACGGTGGTCAATGGTGAGTCCATTTGGAGTGAGTATGTCTGTACTGACCACCACTTGAGCATTTTTCCCAATCAGAGTAGATCTCATGATACTTGGATGCTGCTCATTCCAGTTGGTCCAAAACATTAAACTAATTAAAATGAAAATTGTGATAATAGCTTAAAATTTTCATTAACAGTAACAACGTTAGTAGAAACATGGCAATGTCAAATTATTTAAAAAGAAGCAAAATTATTTATCTCATATTCTCTGACCCTTGAGGAAGTTTTAGTAATAAGGGGAAATATGTATATTATAGTTGCATATATATTTTTCTCAGTTGCTTAAATGACCTGGAAAATATTTCTGAAAAACAATTATCTCTCAAATAGTAATTTAATTAAATTGAATCAGTTTGATGCATAGTAAAGATTTATTTTAATCAGGGACAAAAATAGTTATTTTAAAATTTCTATGAACTGCAAATATACTCTAACTTATTATTATAATGTTTCAGCAGATCCTGTGTTATCATTTTGGACATCGTTCTTAACCTAACACTATTTCTCTCCTTCAGTTGGTGAAAATCAAAATCTCTCTCTCCTTCTAGTTTGCTTTTTAAATTCTGCATTCTTCTCTGTATATGTTTTAGAGAAACTACTAAACTCCTATATTTCTTTAATGTCTTTTTTCCCTCCTCTGTTTATCAGTGTGATTTTTCTATAAATTACAATGCTGTTTCCAGAATTCCAGGGGTTACTCTCAAATCCTTAAACATAGTATCTGTTACTCACAGATTTTCTAGAATATTTTAAATCAGTGTTTGTCAAACTATTCTTTGAAGAAGGCCTCGGAGTCTATGGAAGCCCTTAGAGGTCACTGGAAGAGTGGAGAGGCTGTAGGGTTCCAGTCTCCAAGGCCCACTTTTACTGAAACAGTTCTTCTTTCTCCCCCTTTATATTTAGGAGTATCCCTAAGAGTTTACTTGAAGATCAGTTTTTGAACTGAAGGAAAGAAGAAAAGAATGGAGGGAGGGAGGAAGGAAGGGGAGAAGCAAGGAAGAAGGAAGGAAAAAGGGAGGAAGGGAGAAAGGGAAGAAAGAAAGGAAGAAGGGAAGGAGGGAGGCTGACAGGCAGGCTGCTTTACATTTTGAAAAAATATGTTTAATAAATACAAAGAAAAACTAATTGGAATAATATTTCATATTTACAGCAAGATTGCATATATCATTCCTATGTAAAGACATGTAAAGACAATGTAGGATTACAGCCAACATAATTATTCAATATATGGTTTTTGAGTATTATGCAAAAACTTATTACTAGACAATACTCAACTTCACACACACACAAAAAAACCTTTCTACTTGCTAATTTAAAAAATAACCCCCACCAATTAGGGAAAGCTGGGTCATCTAAGCTCTTTATTAAAATACTTCATAGCATTTTAATCTATTCTGTGGAACATAAAGGTGTTCTAAGTGAGAAAGTGTCAAAATAGTTTGTCCTATGAATCAGTAAATTTGCAAAAAAAAAAATGGCATTCCACTTTCTTAAATCATGCGGTAGTTTTAACCACATCCTGTAACTTTTAAAATGAAAAATTTAGTTTAAAAAGTTATCCAAATAATATGAGGTATTAAATACACAATTTATTTGCAATATTTTTCTAGACTGTGGGCTTTAGAATTACAGAATTTCCAAGGTATTAGTACTTCTTTAATTTCACCCTTTCACATATAAGAAAACAGAGGCCAGAGAGCTTGAATATTAGTTATAGTTACAGAGCCAAGTTTTGAACTCAAGTAGTCTTTCATCTAGAAATTGACTTGATTTTAAAATTTTTGTTAATCAACTAACATATGAAAGTGATTTGAAGGTGTCATTAAAATGTTTAATGATAAAAATATTTTTATACTTTAAACTTTAATTACATATAATTTTCCAATTAAAATATTTTAGTGTGTTTAATTCTAATTTACAGTTCACCATATATAAGATGAAAGTGTAATTTTAGCCTATGTAACTGATAATTATAGGATAAATCACTTATCAATTAAA
This sequence comes from Balaenoptera acutorostrata, assembly GCF_949987535.1. NCBI lineage: Eukaryota > Metazoa > Chordata > Mammalia > Artiodactyla > Balaenopteridae > Balaenoptera > Balaenoptera acutorostrata. Next base: position 4,028,553 of record NC_080071.1, read on the forward strand.
ATTAATCATGTATAATATCATCAGTGATCTCCCTCATGTTTACCTGAAAATTGTCTTATAAATTCCTTTGATCAACTTTAGGATATTTATTATTGCCCTAAGAGTCTCCTGGTGAATCAATGTAGCTGACTCAACAACAAACCCTAGTGATAGGGCAGTGGTGTGAGCAGAACTAGCTTTGCCCAGGCATCTAAAGGCCTGTGTCCACCTGAACTAAGTAACCAAATCTGTGTGAGGAGTCAACCTTCCCTTCACCTGCATCTCTCAAACTTTAGAGTCTTAATTTATAAGTTAAATATGTTTAATTAAGTAAAGTAAGTCAATTCTCATCTCTAGTTCTATAAGAGTATCCATATTGAGTTATTCTCACACTGAGTAATTCATGTGCTCTTTTCTTCTCTCAAGTGATCATGGTTAGTGTTTATCAGTCATTGTTTTTTATTCTTCCATTTTTCTTCAACACACCTAAACTAAGTTCTTCTATTTCTCATCAGTGAAACCAGATTGGTCTAATTTCTGTGTCCTTGTTTCGTTTAAGAGTAAAAGGACTTTCTAGTAGTTAACAAATATTCCTACCATATTGCATAAGAGTGAAACTCCATAGACATATTTGTTTTCTACTTAACCTGAGCTTCATTCTTCAGTTTTCATATAATTGCTTTCTTTATAGCATCCCCCGAAACATGACTTTTTTATAACTTGTTTTATTTTTTATACATTTTATACTATAGCCTGCGCATTTTTTCTTGCCATGAATTCTTCATAAGTATTATTACAAATACCTGCACAATATATCATCAAACCGATGTGGACCATGTAGACTACTGTCAAGTATCTAATGTTGAAATTATAGCTGCACACAAAGATCTATTGCTGTTATTAATTTCCTCTGTATTTCAATTGGACAGATCCCGAATTGTTAAAATTACTTAATTGAATTACAGAAACACCTTTTAGGTTTCAATACTTGTTAATAGTTTTATTTTTGTTTCAAATTTATCATTTCAATCAGTGATGCATTAATGTCTTTTTCATATATGAAAAATGTCTATTAATCACAGTATTGTCTCTATTTTCCCTTTCATCCTTTAATTTTGCTTTTACTGAATCTCTCATGCAGGTGATGCCTGGCATTTAAAGAGTCCAGATTTCAATTATTCACATTTATAATGCTCTTATAAAAAGTAGTTTTATGCATTGTGAAAAGAGAACTTCAAAGGAAATCCGTATTTTTAAAGTTAATTCTCTTTAAAATTAACATAATTTTGATAGTCTTTGACTTATAATTATAATGAAGAAATACAAATTTCTTACTTTTGGCATTCATCTAGGGCTAGCACATGAGGATGGTCATCCTCTGACATGGCAATGATGGCTTCCCTGTCAAATGCTCCAGGCCGAGTCTGGTCCACTGTGTGCCTGGTGATAGATGAGGTAGTGGAGCTGGTCCAGTACAGTGTATCCCAGGCTCTGTGATAGGCAAGCCCTTCAACAGAACCCACATCTGATGGGGGAAAGAAAAGAAAAAAATTATACTTTTATCTACAAAAGACTTGGCTTCTGAACAGAAAAAGCAAAAATATAATAATTATGATGCCTATATAATGCTACATAATGCCTACAATGACAGCTGATTACACACTGTAAAACTGAGCTGTGAACTGCTCATGGAGAAGTTTACACAAAAACATGCATTAAAGACTGAATATTCTTATCCAAAAAAACCTTAATCAAGTAACTACCTTTTATTTAGGAAAATGGTGGCTCTCTTTTATTTTCATATTTTAGTAATTAATTTTCAAAAAGTATCCAGTGTGCAACACTTTAGCGATGCTTTTGAAAATCATATGTCAGAGATACCATTTAAGTACAATCATAATGAGTTTTCTCTTGATACTATATCTAGAGACATCAAGGAAAAACAAACACATCAAAAACTACAACAAAGTATCAAAAAGCCAAAATACAACTCTACACTTGCAACTATCAAACAACGGTAGAGAATGTTTTAATAAGTTAATGCAATGAATTTTTTTTTTATTCTATTCGACTAATGTGATACAAAAACAAAAGAAAATAAAATTAATTGTGAGCTAAGGCATGCTTTAATGTTGACAGAAAAAGATAAATGGTAGTACCCATAGCCTAATACATAAACGTGACAATATGAAAAACAAAAGTAATTATTTCTTAAAATTGTGTTTCCAATCACTAGGATAACATAAGTGGTTCATTTTTCATAGAGGTGCTTTGAGTACATCTTTAAGTATAACCAAATTATTATAGTTTTTCCTTCATATTATCTGTTTTTCTCAGAGGTAGTACTCTTAGCATATTTAATTTAAGAAAGAATATATATATATAACTTTGGCAGTCATACTAAGAAATTAACATTATAACAGGCAGAGTCTTTCTATTGCTCTTCTCTTAAGGACTCTCAAAAGAATTATTAAGCTCTTCTGAAAACAGGTAGATGAAAAGAGCTGTTTTCAGGTTTGAGATGGGTAAATGTTTACTTTGGTGGTCAGTAGGATTTAGTGGGAGAGCAAAACAATATTAAAACCTTTTGGGGCTTCCCTGGTGGCGCAGTGGTTGAGAATCTGCCTGCCAATGCAGGGGACACGGGTTCGAGCCCTGGTCTGGGAAGATCCCACATGACACGGAGCAGCTAGGCCCGTGAGCCACAACTACTGAGCCTGCACGTCTGGAGCCTGTGCTCCACAAAGAGGCCGCGATAGTGAGAGGCCCGCGCACCGCGATGAAGAGTGGCCCCCGCTTGCCGCAACTGGAGAAAGCCCTCTTACAGAAACGAGGACCCAACACAGCCAAGAATGAATAAATAAATAAATAAATAAATAAATGTACTATTCAATTTAAAAAAAAAAAAACCTTTTGAACTACATTTCTTGAACATTATTAAAATTTTGTCCTTTTGTTCTTTTTCTACATGCAACAGAGGAAAATCCACTAATAAAATTAATATCTGCCATTTATTGGACACTGTCTTTCTGCTAGGAATTGTGTAATTGCTTTGCATACATCACTTTATGTGTAAATCTACTCTGTGAAGTTAGTTTTATTGTTCCTCTTTCCCAAGAAGAAAACTGAAACCTATGGTCACAGAACTAATAGTATTGAAGCAAGATTTTTAACACAGGTCCATGTGCTTCCATAAGCCTATATTCTTCAGCACTATTATTTAGAGATGGATTTATAGCAGCTATTGCTTATTCTCAATGTACATCAAGCTGGAACCAAACAAATGATTCATTAGATTCAACTTGTCTGACTCTGGGTGAATTATATCACCAGTAATTTACCATGAATAACCTCTCACATAGTCAATAAAACTACTTATAAGAAATTAATGTGGGTGATTAGTATGGAAACCTAAGCCAGAGATGATGGAAGAAAACATTATAAAACACAATCATAATAAAATCCATTCAGCTTTGCTTATATGAATCATATGGTATTCCTATATGAGGTGAGTAGGTGGGAGGTTGATAATGGTCAAAAGTATTTCAATTATTAATTAATATATCATCTATTCCACTGTATTTTTAGCACTTTCATATCATTTCAGAAATGAAGCCAACTCTATTTGTATTATAAGCAGCATTCCACTCTTTCATCATCCACAAATAGAATGAGAAACGGCATAGCTCTGAAAAAATCCAAGCAAATCAAAATTATTCATCCATCCTAATTTTGTATCTTCCCCTTCCACTGACTTTGACAGATCTTCTTCATGGCCACTTTTTCCTGCCAAATCAGGAAGAAACCACTTGGTATTACCATTGAGATGAAGCAGATGATTTTTTTCTATGGCTGACATAGTTCCAAGGTTACTAGAGTACATAATACATCTCACTGTCCAGGTATAATCTCTTTTGTTTTATTTTTTGTAATAGATGACAACCTGACAGTACACTTAATCATAATCTGGTGCTACATTTTAAAATATTTATCTCTTAAAAAGATATTTAGGGGACTTCCCTGGTGGCGCAGTGGTTAAGAATCCACCTGCCAATGCAGGAGACATGGGTTCGATCCCTAGTCCGGGAAGATCCCACATGCCACGGAGCAACTAAGCCCGTGTGCCACAACTACTGAGCCTGTGATCTAGAGCCTGCGAGCCACAGCTACTGAGCCTGCGTGCCTAGAGCCCATGCTCCGCAACAAGGGAAGCCTCCGCAATGAGAAGCCCATGCACCGCAACGAAGAGTAGCCCCTGCTCGCTCCAACTAGAGAAAGCCCGCGTGAAGCAACAAAGACCCAACACAGCCAAAAATAAATATAAATTAATTAATTAATTTTAAAAAAAGATATTTAACTCCCTATAAAAATTGTATTTGTCATTAGCAAATAGCCAATTAAAACATAAACCACACACCACTATATATAAAATAGATAACCAACAAAGACCTACTGTATAGCACAGGGAACTATACTCAATATTTTATAATAACCTATAAGGGAAAAAAATGTGAAAAGGAATATATACATATATATTCTAAAATCATGAAAATATTAAATTTTAAAATCATGAAAATATTTTAGTCGAGATAACATAAAGACATTAATGTCTATTTTATGATAGACATTCCTTCATATTATCTGTTTTTCTCTGAGTTAGTACTCTTAGCATATTTAAGAAAGAATATATATATATAACTTTGGCAGGCATACTAAGAAATTAACATTATAACAGGCATCATGTGATACGTGTGTGTGTGTGTCTGCATGTGCATGAACACTAAAGTTCCTGAATCAGTTGAACAGGTAAAATAAGTACTTTGAGTCACTGGTCCTGGCAGATAATTATGTAGTCTGAAAACTAAAGTAAAATGCCTATTTATTCCATCAACCAGTCCTGAAATATTGAACAGAGTAGATCAATACAGAATTAACTCAAGGATGTAGAATACAGAGTTAGAACTCAAGGATGTAGAATAGGCATAACTCAGAAAATAACTATTACAGTGCTATTTTGGCAGGTAGCCAAGGACTTCATAGAGAAAACACCTTCATCTCATCACGACTGAAGAAGAGAAAACAGCTCCTTCCTGCCTGTGCAGTGCTGTAAAGGCAGGATAAGAGTCTACAAAATGGGAAAGCCAGTAAAGTATTCTCGGGAGGGAGCCACATGTACGAAACATTGCCAGTCATCTGGCTGGAATAACTGTCACAGATAAATCCTATCACAAAGTTAACAGGAAATATATTTACCTAAAGGACATGCTACAACTGTAGTGGCCTTCCTGTTGAAAGTATAATATTCTCTTATTCACTGGCTTATTTTCTAAAGCCAAAGAATATCAGAAAGTTTGTTGCTGGAAATTATGTCAGTAGTATGAAGCATCTCAATCTTGTCTGGAGGATCTCAAGACACAGAGAAGCAGGCTCAATGTACAACCCAGGTACAGAGCTTAAAATAAAAAGTTTCTGGACACGGCATTCCACATATATCTTACTATATAGTTTCCAGAGAAACAAGATTCTGGGTCCAGTTCACACTCCAGACCTGATGTTGAACTCTAGAGAGTACACACAGCCTTGTTTTACTTTAAGCCTAACAAAATATTACTTAAATTTTGCCGAAACTCACCTTTTTTCTAAAAATCCTCTTATAATTACTTTTCCTTCTCTTTTGGGATAGGGGTGAGATAACCTACAGCTCTTCTGGTGTACAGTTTCCCTCATTACAATGAGCCAATTATTTGATACGGCTAATCTACAGGTTTACTTGACAAAATCCAAAAGACTTTCATCATAAAAATACTCAACAGACTAGGAATAGAAGTGAATTTCCTCAAATTGATAAAAATCAATCTACTAAAAAAACCAAACAAACAAAAAACAAAACAAGGCTTATACCTTACTTAGCCATGAAAAAAATGAAAGCTTTCTCCCTAAGACTAGGAACAAGACAAGACAGTCTACTCTTGCCCCTCTATTCAGCATTGTATTGGAAATTCACTCAGGGTAATTGGGAAAATTTTTTACATTAAAAAAAAAAAAAGATAGAAAGAAAGGAAGGAATATCATCCAGATTGGAAAACAAGTAAAACCATCTCTTTTTGCCGGTGATATACCCTTAGATATACAAAATCTTAAGCAATTCAGTAGAAAACTATTCGAATTATAAAAACAGTCAACCAGTTTGCAGGGTACAAAGCAACATACAAAATACAGTTGTATTTTTTATACAGTAGCAATGAACAATCAAAAAATGAAATTCAGAAGATAATTCCATTTATAACAGCATTTAAAAGAGTAGAAAATATGACAGGCAAATAAAATTAGAAATAACTTTAGCAAAAGAATTATAATCTTAAAACTTCTACATGAAAAACTACAAAACATCATTGAAAGAAACTAAAGACAAAAAATGGAAAAGTAACTTATGTTAATGACTGGAAGACAATGTTATTAAGATGGCAGTAGTTTCCAAATAGATCTACAGATTCAATGTAATTCCTATCAAAATCCCAGATGGTTTTTTCCCAGAAACCAACAAACTGATCCTAAAAATGCATATGAAAATCCAAGGGACTTGAAATAGCCAAAATAATCTTGAAAAAGAAAAACAATGTTAAAGGAGTCAAACTTTCTGATTTTAAAGTTACTACAAAGGTACAGTAGTCAAGATAGTGTGGTACCACCATAAGGCTAGACATACAGATCAATGAAACAGAATCAATAGTCCAGAAATAAAGCCTTATTTTTATGGTAAATTGATTTTTGAAAAAGGTACCAGAAAAATTCAATGGTGAAAAAATAATCTCTTCAACAAATGGTTTACAATGACTATATATCCACATTCAAAAAAATAATGTCCTCATACCATACACACACATCCATTCAAAATGTATCTTAGACCTAAATGCAGAAGGTAAGCTACAAAACTTAGAATAAAATAGAGGAATACATCTTCATAAACGTGGGTTAGGCAAAGCCTTCTCAGACATGACACCAAATGCATAAATGACAAAAGAAATATAGATAAGCTGGACTTGATCAAAATTAAAAACTTGTGTACTTCAAAAGACACCATCAACAAAGTAAAAAGCCAACCCCCAGAATGGGAGAAAATATTTGCAAATTATTTATGTGATAATGGTCTTGTGTCCAGAATATATAAAGAATTCTCACAATTCAATAATAAATTAACACAATGGAAAAAATGAGCAAATAATTTGAATAGATATTTCTCCAATGAAGGTATACAAATGACTGATAAGGACATGAAAAATGCTCAACATTATAAGCCATCAAAGAAATACAAATCAAAATCACACTTCAGATCCACTATGATGACTGTAATCAAAAAGATAAGTTTTGACAAAGAAGTGGAGAAATTGGAACCCTCATACATTGCTGGTGGGAATGCAATATAGTACAGCTGCTTTGGAAAACAGTCTGGCAGTTTTCAAAATTTTAAACATATAGTTATTACATGATCTAGCAATTCCACTGTTACATCTATCCAAGAAAAATGAAAACATATATCCACATGCACACGAATGTTCACTGCAGCTTTGTTCATAATAGCCAAAGGCAGAAACAGCCCAAATGTCAATCAACTGATAGATACAAGTGATTAACTACATGGGTTATTTTTACTTTTCTAACTACTGAACTGGTGAATGGATTGCAACAGATTTCTATGCAGATTGGGTACTATAAATTAGACTTGCCACCCCTTTGTCTGGAGACTTTAGTCATTTTCAGGTTTTTTTTTACCCACATTAATTTGTATTAATTAAATTGCATTAATTATTAATACAATAAAATGATTATCTAAAAGATCTTTTAGATATAGGCTTTTTAAAAATCTCCTCAGATTATTTAAGGCCATTAACAAATCACACACTGAGACTGACATGTACCAGTAAAGGGTACTGGCCAATGTCTGACCTGAACAAATGACATCCATTCAGATTGGCCCAGTACAGACTGCCAAATGTGTGGAGTGTCAGCCCTGATCAACCCTAATTACAGAAATAACTTTTACCTGTAGACTTTGACCTAAATTTTTATGTTCTTAAATCCTTTAACTGTTAAAAAGCACAACATTTTTTTTACAGTCTAATTTACTAAAAACTAAACAAATTAAATATCTACATTACAGTCTAAAAATTTAAACAACGAACAGTTCTACTGGAAAAAACGGTTTTTTTGGTAATTAACCACCCAAACAACAGAGAATCTGCTGAGAATTATTAGGAGTTCAGTAAGATGGCAGGCAATAAATAAATAAACCAAAATCCATAGTTCTATTATGTACAAAGTAGCTAGATATATAATGGAAAGAAGATGTCAATCCAATGATGTGGGTTCCAGGGAATGAACATGTTAGGGAACCATGGACCGAAACCACCTGCCCTGGCCAGACACAATAATAACTGCTTGCATGAGTTACCTCACAACAGGAGGTCCTGATAAGGAACTGGGAACTAACAAGCTACCACTAGCCAGAAGAATTTGGGAGGGGCCAAAAGGAAGGAGGAGACATCAGCCATAATATGTCCTGCCAACCTCTCAGAAACCTTCACACTGGAATCCACCTTGGCTGAGAGATGTGAGCGCCACCAGAAAGGACTGAATCAGACCAAATATGGGTATAAGCAAGATGATTGCCCAGAGACAACCCGGAAACTAACCCCATTACCATAAAACCTGAGACTGTGAGCTATGTGGCAGAGCAGTTCTCCTGGGTTCCCTTACCCTGCTGCTCTCTGCCAAGGTGCTCCTTCCCAATAAAGTATTTTGCTTTGTCAGCATGTGTGTCTCCTTGGACAATTCATTTCCAAGTGTTAAAAAAGAGCCCACTCTGGGTTTCCCTGGTGGCTCAGTGGTTGAGAGTCTGCCTGCTAATGCAGGGGACACGGGTTCGAGCCCTGGTCTGGGAAGATCCCACATGCCGCGGAGCAACTAGGCCCGTGAGCCACAATTACTGAGCCTGCGCGTCTGGAGCCTGTGCTCCGCAACAAGAGAGGCCGCGATAGTGAGAGGCCCGCGCACCGCGATGAAGAGTGGCCCCCGCTTGCCGCAACTAGAGAAGGCCTTCGCACAGAAACGAAGACCCAGCACAGCCATAAATAATTAATAAGTAAGTAAGTAAATAAATAAATAAATAAATAAAGGGAAAAAGATGGTTCAATTAAAAAAAAAAAAAAAAAGAGCCCACTCTCGGGCCCTGGAAGGGGTCCCCTTCCTGCAACAAACATATCTATAAAACTGCATCACCCTTGACCATCTGAATTCGACTTTTCTTGTGCCCAATGTATTGCAATAAAGCTACCTTTCATGAACGTGGATCCGTTAACTTCAGGCCCTCAGCCCTCTAACAAGAGGAGACCCAACCTCTCTGCAAGACTTTTTATTTTTGCAATCTATCTCTAACAAAGACAGGCTTTTACTATCATCCCAAAGGTTAATTCCCTAGAACTAGAGTATCTCAAATATTTCCATGTTAAAAGAGAGTCTTAGTTTTACACTGCATAACAAAAGAGGCCTATTTATTTCCCATTCCCAGAACAAAGGAACAATTTGCCCTAAGGGAGTATGGAAGCAAATTGAAACGACTTGAAGCTGTTAAGTAACAGTGTATTTTTTTTTTTCTTAATCTTACTCTTTGTGTTTTTTTTTTTCTCCAGATTTAGAAACATTCAAAGTCTGAATATCAACCTGAACTCCTGACTCAGTTGAAAATTATACTGACTCAGGTCTCAACAAATGCCTCTATCTTGTGTCATCACTAATGTAAGCCAAGACATATAAGAGATGAAAAAATTGAGCATATAGGTAATTATAGTTGTGTCATTTTGTCACCAAGGCTATTGCCCCAGAATCATACCCCTGCCCCTCCCTCAAATGGAAACCAATTGCTCTTATCTAAGTTCCAGGGGGAAGCTGCAAAGAGAAAAACAAGAACTGATTATAACCAGCTAAGCCCCAAATGGTGGAAGATTTCAATTCCAGTAGACCTTGAGCCTCATTATATGGTCACTGTAATATATTAACATGCTAAATGACACACCCACCAGCATCGTGACAGTTGCCAGTTGCCATGACAACAGGAAAAGCTCAAACAAGGACTGAAAAGGAGTGTTGCCTCTGTTCCTGTACAAACCACACCCCTGTTCTCAGATAAGTCATGAATATTCCTCCCTCTCTTTCCAAATCCCTCTCTTTTACCTCGACCCTCCTATGTATATGGTGTCTCAGCCCAAATTGAATTGAGAAGTTGATTTGCAAACTAAGTTCCCAATTCTCCATTCTCTACCACTGAATAAAAATTATGCTGTTCCAGTCTCAGCATCGGTTTTGTGATTGGCTGTGCAAATCCGAGCGGAAAAAGAATCTCTCAACAGAGACAAATGGACTCGGCCTTGGCTAGGACCCTGGCACGGGTTCAGGCAACCAGTTCAGTAACAAATTCTTCAGGAGTAACTGGAGATAAGCACTGACTCAACCTAAATGAAGCCAACATTGGTATGCCAAGGGCTCCCAGGGAAGGGCATAGACCCTATGGTTTCTAAAATCCTCAGTTATATCATGCTTCATCCTCCAGGGCAAGGTGAGGAGATCTGATATGTACAGACTTTATTTGAGAAATATAATTGCAAGGTGACTTGGAACTCATCCTCATTTCCTTTGTGAGAAAGTGAGGTAAGTCATCAGGCCAAAATCATAAACCAGAACATTCTTGAGAAAGAGGTGTATCTGCCCATTCTCAGGGGTCTGGATAAGATCCATCATTTCCCTCAATGAATTCATACTCTGTAAAACAATCTCAACTTATAAACAATTCACTTATAAACATTTAGCATAGACAATAATTTCTTCATATGATATGAGAGAAATTAGGAAGGTCTTCTTACCCAAACCAAGACCCTGGTAAACTTTCAAGTTTCTCAAAGTCCACTATTAGATATATGTTTCCCTGGTTTAAGGCCTTTTCCAGGTGTTCTTGCTTTAAATACGCTTCAGAGGATAACTTCCTAAGTTAGTAACGATTAATGTTTTACAATGTATTATTATATTTTATTATTTTTAATGGGCCATAAAATGTAGACTTCCTTATGTAGAAGAAAAGATGATAAACAACTTCAAAAATACAGTCTGGAAAGAGGCATAGAAATGAGGGCTTTGGTAATCTAGAAATAGTATAAGTACAGTTGACCTTTGAACAACAGGGGTTTGAACTGCGCAAGTCCATTTACACCCAGATTTTCTTCACTATGTATTACAGTACTACACAACCTGTGGTTGGTTGAATCTGTGTATGAACCGCCTATACGAAGAAATGAATGTAAAGTTATACTCATATTTTTGACTGCTCAGAGGGTTGGTACCACAACCCCCATGTTGTTTGATGGCCATCTGTATAGGAGGATTCTTAACAGAAATGCAGTACTATACCCGGTTTACCAGTTATTCTTTGGTGATAAATTAGTAATTTCAAGAAAAAGTATTTGCTGTACATTTGTAGATTGCGTGTGTTTATGTAAGTAATACATATGGTGCATACAATTAATTGGGCAGAACACACACACACACACACACGTTGCTTTTGATGATTTTATGATTCCCATTCCAGAATGGACAAGAGCCCTATAAACTGAATTCAGTCAAGAGCAGTTACAATGTTGTTGACTTCTGCACCAGAAATGGAACGTTTTATCCAGCCATTAATGTATGCATTTTCTCCTTCTTCTCTTCCCCTTCGTCCTTCCCCTTTTTCCTCCTCCTTTCTTCCTCTCCTTCTCCTCTTTTTCTTTCCTTCTTTTAATTTCCCCTTCCTTCTTCAGATATCTGGTCTAGCATTTCTGATAGCCTTTTTTTTTTTTTCCTACATCCCATTGTTTGGTTCTGATTCACAGTTTCACTTGCTCCTTCAGTATTCTCCCATGTCCTACAACCATTATCTCTTGTCTGATTCTGCCTTCTACCTAACACACACACACACTCACAGACAAACACATATATTATAATAACCCTTTAATTTGCAGATTTCAGACCTTACTATCACTCTGACTTGAATACGTGTCACCCTTTCTATGTCATTCTGATTCACAGCATAATTACCTGCGTTAGCTTTATCTCTCCCTCTTATTGATGGATTTCCGTGGAGTGGAGAAAATATTATTCCAGGCATCCCTTTGTTCCTCTGCCAGTTCTTGGCATTTTGAAGTTACTGTATCAGCTGATTGGTCTTAAACTTATGAGACTCAGTACAAGCTAACATTTCATATTCTGTTGTCAAAATTGTTCCTTTACAATCATATATAAATAACGATCTAATATCAATGTATTTAAGCTACATACAAAAAATTAAAATCGAGTAATTTTTTTCTAAATCACTACAATGCTTAGAACAAATAAGCATAAGTAACAAACTAGTTTTGTTTTTAGTAGCTTTAGATAATCAAAAACAATAGTAAATTATCTTGATTTTTAGATACCAAGGTTCTTGTCCTTTTAAAAGGATTTCGTATATAACAGCTTGCCTCTTTCAGAAAAGCTGAAGTCGTCATTTTTTTGGAGTAGAGAATAACTAAGCAAATATATAAAGCAACATGTGTATTTGAGGGAATATCTTTTCAATATTAATTAGAGGATGAAATTCTTCATAGAATAATATAAATCTGCATAGTAATTTGACTTTAGATTTTAGAGCTATTGTTATTAGGAATCCAAGAAAAAGTAATGAGATTAACAGATTAAGAGACTAATCTTTCAAAAATGTTTAAGCATTATAACTGTACATTGCATGAAGACATTAACTATTTAAGAGTATAAATTATAGTATCAAGTGGATAAATTTAAGGGATCAATGTCATAATAATCCTCTTGTTTCATATATATATATTACTTATGGCTCATTTCATTGTTAATATTTTAAATATACTATTTGTTCTTTGATAAAAACACAAAGTTAGATGGAAAAAATAAAACTGTGGAATCAATTAAATTATTTGCAATATTTCCAAAGCAGTTTTTTTAATATTAGCATTCATTCAGAAACATATCCTTTAGCTTCCCACCAAACCTATAAATCTATCTCAGTTGTATCTTGTTCCCTCCTGTTGAGAAGTGTCTGTCTCCCTATACAGAAGAAATCCACTACTTGTGCTCTGGATTATGCTCTCTTCTCTCTCTCCTTCTCAAGGATGTTGGTCATTTTGTTTTCTCTGCTCTTTCCTACAACATAAAGGCCTCTGTTTTATTGAATCATCTGACTTCTATTATAAAAACTACACTGAAACGACTCTTTAAGATAACCCGCAATTTCTCTATTGTTAAATCCAATGCATATTTTCTTCATCTTACCAAGTTACTTAGCAGATTTTCACTGTCTTCCTTCCTCTTGAAACCTTTTCAAAAGTTGTTTTGTTTGTTTGTGTTTTTTGGCATGCTCTCTCATATCTCACTGGTATCTCCTTTCCAGTATCTTTGCTATCAACCCCTCCAACCAACATCTAAATGTAGGTATTATCTAAGGTCCTCTTCTCTTTCTTTTCTACCCTGTTATCTCATTTATTCCCATGGAATTAAATACCATCTACATGCTTATATATTTCTTATATATTTCTTTTTCTTTGCCCTTTGTTTATGTCATAATCTACTAGAATGTTGTTTGTTATTTGTATTCTTTTTGTCTGTCACCCCACTATAATGCACAGAACAAGCAACTGAAATTATTTGTGGAATAAATACATGAATTTCTGCTACATTAATACACTGAAGGCAGTGTCTGTATACTTATGCTTTAATTTCTATATGCCTAATTATTAATTTATTTTATAAGATCCAGAATATTGGAGAAGCATATAGGATAATAATTAAGAGCACAAACTCTGGGTTCAGATAATGGCTTTGTACTATCACTTTACAGGCTATATGCCCTGACTATGGACAATTCACTTATCTTTTCTGTATTTTCATTTCCTCCTCTGTAATATGAGAAAAATAATAGTATTAAATTAATAAGACACTTGGGATGATCATATGAGTTAACATGGGTAAAGTGTTTAAAACAGTGTCTAGCACAAAGGGCTTAATATATGTTGGCAATATTATTATTATTGCATTGCTCTACACAAGGCTATACCCAATTATGCTTAACAATGTTGATGCTCTGTTGGATAAATTATCATCCCCATTTTTCCACAAGTGTAATACTAGAAATATTAGCTATTATATCAGTGGGTTTTGAACTCTAAGAGGCTACAATCTGCATTTGTATATATAAGTCTCTCTTTATTAAAGAAGTTTAGCTCTAGTTTATTTATTCCTCATCCCTTGGAATAAGCTTAGCTATCCAAACCACTTACTGTGTCTTTGACTCTTATTATTACTGGTAGGATGATAATGTAAATATTTGATAACCTCATAGGTGGAAAAGTGATGGGACTATTAGAAAATTTAAATACTAGAAAATATTAAATTTTGATAACATAATGTGAAAGAGACAAAGACAGAGATATGTAAGGAAGAAAGTAAAGACATAAATAGAGGTGATTTTTTTTTTTAATGGGCAGTTAATGAAGCAGGAAAACAAAGAAAAGCCATTTCAGATGACGAGGATCAGAGAGAGAGAGAGAGAGAGAGAGAAAAAGGCTCGATTCTTTATGGCCAGGTTTTGCAAAGAAAAAGGTTGGACATTAGTACTAGAACTAGAAAGGAACTTAAGAGATGGTTAGAAACATTTGATCTCTAGGAAATAACAGAGTGTTTTGACATTCAACTCAGTATGACAAGGTATTAGAAAATTTATTTAAATAAATGAAGATTATTCTCTGATTTTTTAAAACACATGCTATATTCAGAATTTTATGTTTGTTCCACACATATAATAAATTCATTACATAAAAACACTATATATTATATGTGCACACAATATTAAAATACTGTAATGTAAGGAAAAAACACTTGGCCTGCCAACTAAACATATCAGTAAGAAAAATAAAGTCTCACCTTATAAGGTATTCCCACTGAAATGTGGTTTAAGTAATTAAAATTGACTTTAAAAATGTTTAAATGGAGTGGAAGGTATATAATCATAAACACACTTAACTAATATTTAAAGCAAAATAAAAAATGTTAAATTGCCTGCAAATACCCAATAGCAAGTAATTATAATAAAGGGAATTATTTATTGAGTACTTACTATGTGCTCAGCCCTGTAAAGAAGGAATACACAAAAAGGGGGACCCTAGAATCTACTAGAAGAAAATACCCCTTTTTACCACTAACATGCTATTAAGTGCTAAATTATGTGGTATAGATTTTTAAGTTTAAAAATTCAGGGAGTTACATGTGCTTTTTCGAATAAGCTTACATCACCACATTTACCACATTCACTTCAGTTACACAGGCATTCATGTTAAAATATCTTCAATTTTCACCTACTCCCTAAAGCTAATCATTTGAGTCTATGCAACCTATTTTTTTAAAAAATATCTTTACTGGAGTATAATTGCTTTACAATGGTGTGTTAGTTTCTGCTGTATAACAAAGTGAATCAGCTATACATATACATATATCCCCATAACTCCTCCCTCTTGCGTCTTCCTTCCTCCCTCCCTATCCCACCCCTCTTTGTGTCCCCTCTAGGTGGTCACAAAGCACCGAGCTGATCTCCCTGTGCTATGTGGCTGCTTCCCACTAGCTATTTTACATTTGGTAGTGTATATATGTACACGCCACTCTCTCACTTCATCCCAGCTTACCCTTCCCCATCCCTGTGTCCTCAAGTGCATTCTCTACGTCTGCGTCTTTATTCCTGTCCTGCCCCTAGATTCTTCAGAACCATTTTTTTTTGTAAGATTCCATATATATGTGTTAGTATACAGTACTTGTTTTTCTCTTTCTTTCTGACTTCACTCTGTATGACAGTCTCTAGGTCCATCCACGTCACTACAAATAACTCAATTTCATTTCTTTTTATGGCTGAGTAATATTCCATTGTATATATGTGCCACATCTTCTTTATCCATTCATCTGTTGATGGACACTTAGGTTGCTTCCATGTCCTGGCTATTGTAAATAGAGCTGCAATGAACATTATGGTACATGACTCCTTTTGAATTATGGTTTTCTCAGGGTATATGCCCAGTAGTGGGATTGCTGGGTCATATGGTAGTTCTATTTTTAGTTTTTTAAGGAACCTCCATACTGTTCTCCATAGTGGCTGTATCAATTTACATTCCCACCAACAGTGCAAGAGGGTTCCCTTTTCTCCACACCCTCTCCAGCATTTATTGTTTGTAGATATTTTGACAATGGCCATTCTGACTGGTGTGAGGTGATACCTCACTGTAGTTTTGATTTGCATTTATCTAATGATTAGTGTTGTTGAGCATCCTTTCATGTGTTTGTTGGCAATCTGTATATCTTCTTTAGAGAAATGTTTATTTAGGTCTTCTGCCCATTTTTGGATTGGGTTGTTTGTTTTTTTGATATTGAGCTGCATGAGCTGCTTGTATATTTTGGAGATTAATACTTTGTCAGTATGCAACCTATTTTTAAAATTTCTATTTCTCAACAGCATTAGTGTCTACATTCACCTCTGAGCAAAGTATTAAACCTCTCTATTTCCTCCCTTTATCTCCATCCTTATCATTTTTAGTCACCTAAAATTATTTATCAGAACTTTGGTTTACTTATGCTCACCATTTCTCAGCTGCTACAACTTTCTCTACATCAGCACCAGCCCTGGGTTTCAACTTGGTTCTCATTCTCTTCCACCTGTTACCTTCTTATTTGTCAGCATTTTCATGAAAACTGAAGTTAATAATTGCTTGCACCTCCAAGTTTGAGCACGAAATCTGCCTTTCATCATACAATTAATTACTGTACTCAGACTATGATATCTGCCCTACCAAAAACTGGACAATATGTTCAATCACTTTAATGAGGTCTTTACTACTGGCGTCAGCTTTTATGCCTTTCTGGACCTCTCATCATAATTCCTACAACGCTGTACTTCTCTTTCAGTAATGGAAGATTCTTAGAGGAAGGGACAGAATCATGGGCCAAATTCATCTGGTACAACTTTAGCTTAGCCTTTTGTTCTTCCTGACACATTTCAGTGTTGCCTTGGTGATTTATATGCCACTCTTCACAGTGTCTCATTCTCTTTTATTTCTTCCCATAATTCTGTCCTTGCTTGACTTTCATTATTATATACATTCTTGTCTCTCTCCCTATCTATTCCTATTCCCCCCCTCCTAATCCCCATTATGAGTGTTCCCCAAGGCTCTTAGTGAATATAAGATAGCTTAGCAATAGAAGCACCTGCAGGATGACCCCTGACAAAGATTCTCTCCTAGCCATGTTCCTCTGAGCCCTTTTCTGGACTAAGCCTCAATCTGGGCCAACAGAAATGACAAACTCTCAGCACAAATGAGTTCATCTACACCCTGCCCCCCACATTAAAAAATTAAACAAACATGAACCTATTTTCTAACAGCTCAAGGCAGCATCCCTAGGATGACCCTAGACCCCCTTAAAGTACCTGCATGAGAAAACTCAAAGCTGCTAAAAGAATTTACTGTTCGTTCCAGCCAACACTTGCTGATAGGTCCCTACCCACCCTTCCTCAGAGCATTTACTAAAAAGAGCTTACAATCGTGGATCCTTCCTCTGTCCCTTTTATTGTACACATATCTCCTACAATTCAAGAGTGTCTTTCTCAAGGATCTGAAAGCTCTTCCTTTGAAATGTAATCATCAGGCAGATAGGAGCTCTGTCTCCCAGTCTCCACGGGAGAACAGAATCCTAACTTTGATAACTGCCAGTTAGCAGACACAGCTAGCCTAATCCAATTCACACTGACCCATCCTTTGTAATTTTTTTCTTCCCTTCCCTGTTTACCCCACTCCTTATTCCGTCATTCTCCCTTTAAATCATTCAGTCACCTCTGTACAAATCATAGTTGAGTTCAGTTCATACTGGACCCTCTTCCTTACTGCAATAGTACAGTACTAATTAAAATCTGTCTTTACCACTTTAACTAGTGTCTGGCTTTGTTTATCTTTGTTCCCCAAATTTCTATTGCTAATTCTACATACTTCTCTCTAACTCTGTTTTCAGAAGAAAACTTAGGAGATTTAGAGTGCTTCCTAACTCTGCAGAGTAATTTTTTTCTTCCTGATAGTATTATTTGCCCCTCAAAAGAAACCTCTTTATTATAGTTAAATAACTAGATAAACCACTTATAGGAAGTGTTGAAGAGCTGTCTTGAGGAGCATATTTGAGGTTAAAATAGATTGTCTGAATATCAGGTTTTTTGTTTTTGTTTGTTGATAATAAGACCAGAGAGCTGAATTGCTTAGGAAAATAACGTAGATTTCTCAGTGTTATGGGATAGAAGAGATGAAAATGTTATGAGGTGAGAGCTAAAGAGAGAAATTTGGGGAAGGAAACACTAAGATCTTATTGGGAATTTCCTGTGTGGTGTTCAATGAAACCCCTGGTTTGCATGTTTCCATGAAATCCCCAATAAAATATCCACTTCTTATTTAGGCTTGTTCACTGGAAACCTTAGTAGGGATATGGACTCAAGGAGGATTCAGGGCAAGAGCTTAAAGCTGTGCTTGGAAATTCCAGCATGTCTGGGTTATGGTTATAGATTTAGATTATGTTCTTCTACCATTAGATACACTTTTTTTAAAAAAAAGGATACCATATATGCACTTTTGAATGAAACTTTTCTCTAAGCAATCAAAGTAAAATAAAATGTGTGTCATAATGTCCTTCTCCTAGTCCTCCAATCACCAATTCCATTTACCTTGAAAAAGTGTCCTCAGAAAACTGTCTTCTCAAGATGCCTTCCTCATATTAGGCTCTTCTCTCATCTCTTCTCACTTTACAATATTACTTTGCCTATACTTCTATTTTCATACTTATTAAACTGTATCATAATAATGTTAAGATCTATTTCTCTAACCATGTTGCAAGCACCTTAGTGATGACTTATCTGAGTAAGCACTGTCTTTCTGGGATTGACCACTTAAAATAGAGAAATAGGCTTTATATGTCTTAGTCATGTTTGTAACTCCAGAACCTAGTGATGGTAGGTAATAAGTGTGTCTCATGTTTGTTGAATTCCCAAATAAAATGCTCAAAACTTAATTTTTAAATTAAGCATAGAGCAATGCAGTGTGTGGGAGCTAATCTAATTTTTAAACTCTTCTTTACTAAGACATTCACTAAAAATAACCAAATTATTATTTAAAAATCACTCATCACAAAATTAAAATGATAAATGTATTAATAATGCCATTCCCTTGGCAATATTTTCTTTACATATTATCAAAAGTCAATAATAGGCTCTCATATTCAGACACACTGATCTATTTAAAACAAAACTTTTGGGCTTCCCTGGTGGCGCAGTGGTTGAGAATCTGCCTGCCATGGCTGGATAATTCCTCAACTTTGATAAAACTCTACCACAGAATATCATTGCCCAACTTTCTTTGTTGATCACTGAACACGTTTTATTAATTATTATTTTAGGGGCTTCCCTGGTGGCACGGTGGTTGAGAGTCTGCCTGCCAATGGAGGGGACACGGGTTCGAGCCCTAGTCTGGGAAGATCCCACATGCCGCAGAGCAACTGGGCCCGTGAGCCACAATTACTGAGCCTGCGCGTCTGGAGCCTGTGCTCCGCAACAGGAGAGGCCGCGATGGTGAGAGGCCCGCGCACCGCGATGAAGAGTGGTCCCCACTTGCCACAACTAGAGAAAGCCCTCGCACAGAAACGAAGACTCAACACAGTCATAAATAAATAAATAAATAAATAAATAAAAGAACGTGAATTTCTTTAAAAAAAAAAAAAAAAACTTTTTTGGGGAAAACAACGTAAAACTGTGGTTTGGGACAGAATTACTTAGGAATTTGTTACTCGTACTATATTTTCTTTGTTCTCATGTCTAATGTTTCTCTCCCCTGATTCTATTTTTTTCTTTCAAATATGAGTGTGGCCACTGATTGCTCACAGAACATCCTCACGGCCCCTCTATTTCCCAACTGCTTGTAATTTAGCTGTATTGATATGATTAATTCTGGCACATAAATTCTGGTGATGAATGGGAAAGATGTGTATCATTTTTAAGTTAAAGCAGAGAAGAGCAGGATAAGTTCTCTACAATTTTTCTTGCCCTGTCATGATCTTGGAAGCCACTTGACATGGTAGAGAGAATTGGAAGCAGTCTACGTGGCTGAGTAACTTCATGAAGGAGGGCTGCCTTGTGGAGTCCTCCAACTCCCCTCAGAGTTTGCATAAACCAGAAATAAATATGTTAAACTCTGCCCTCCTGCTGAAAAAAAAAGAATGTGCTACTGAAATAGACATTAAGAAAATTGTTTCCTTACCTAATTTTAAATGCTATCATAAAAGACTTTCATGCTTCAATACTGTCAGTTTAAATAATCTCTTTGTTCAGTCCACAGTTGTTAGTCTGACAGTGTTCATTCTTTAAAAATCATTCCTTAATGCCAAAATACCATTTCTAAATTGTAAATTCAGTCAAGGAATCAATATCTGGGACTACACAAACTGAAACCTAAGAATTTACCATTACAATCCATTTAAAGAATGATCTGATGTGGTGTCAAAATTTGCATGCTAATTTTCTGAAGACACTTCATTTATAAATGATTCAGGTAGAAGTTATTAAGAAATAACATTGCTGCCAAAATATATTTGTTAACTAACTACTATTTTAACAATTTGCTGGCAGAAAATTATTTTAACAAGCTACATTAAACTTTTTAGAAACCAAAATTTTATCCTTAATAGTTTATGAAACACATCCAATAATTTTATCCTCTGTTTATACTATCAGTTCACGTACACTATGTCCTGAACTTTGATTTCTTTCATTATTCAGTGATTACAAGCCCTGAATGCCATTTGTCCTGTTAAATTACTCTGTGAAAACTGAAGGAAGTAGCAACACTACCTTCCATCTATTTCATTCAAATAATAATAATAGTTAAAATTTATAAAGGGTATATTGAGAATACTCATGCTAACTAACCTATCTCACAGGTTAACAATTTTGGGACTCAGAAGTCACAAAAATTATACAAGATCTAATTAATAGCTAGCATTTACTAAACACTTACTATGTGCTTGCCACTATTTTGAGAGTTTACATTATTTAACCTAAGGACCCAAGTATCTGACCAGTGACAGCTGTGTCCTTTCAGTCTGACTGCCCAAGTATTTTCTCTTTCTTACATCAAACTCCCAGAACAACACAAAGGCAGAATGTGAGCATCTTAAGTGGTATATTGCTTTGAAGAATACCACACAGAAATCTGCATTTCAAGTAAAAGGTGATTAAACAAAGTAGAAACCTAGGGGAGAGTTATACTAAGTTAGAAATAAGGTATGTTAATGACCGATCTAGTTATAAATAGATCTATTATGGAAACAAAAAGCAATGTGTCAGTGTGATCCAGACAGGTCAATATATCCTTTTAAAGACTAATTGTTTTTCACAGTAGAAAGGTAAGATGTGACTTTGATGCTGGGGACTCTTCTTTCTGATCTTCTTTTCTCTTTTCTGACACCATGTTTTTCTTTGTACTTCAAAGGACCCAGGGAAAAGTAAAATTTCAGATAAGGCTGTATATTCAGATAATCAGCAGTACACAGCCTTAGCAAACACAGTTTAAAAACAAGTAAAGGGCTTTCTACTCAGATAAAGTGATAATAGTTAACATTCATATTGTCGAGAAAATAATTATGATTATTTTTCATAAAAAATTAAAATGTAAGTTCTCCCTTGAAAAAAATCTACCATTACTCAGATATTCATTTATTGTTTCCTTTAACTAACCAGCTGATCCTCCAGAATCTTACCTAAGAAGGAAGATTTTTAAACTTACTGAGGACTCTCTTTTTATTCTTTAAGTAGGAGAAAAACATAAGTGCACTACAAGCCTAGGAAATCCTGTGAGCTAAAATCTAGTTGCTGTCTTTTAATCTTTTAAAAATGTTCTCAGTGATAATATTTTTTCTTATTTGAGTTTTCTTTCTGAAAGAATACACAGGTTTTAATACTTATTTATCAACATCATCATTATTTACTATTCAGTGATAAGTGGGAGAAAGACATAAAAATATTTATGTTCAAAAGTTTACTGCATGTATGCATATATTACTGGGGAAAAAGGGTTTAAGAAAGAACGATATTTTGTTTTAAAGGATAAGTGAACAGATTAAGATAGGGAAAATGAGTTTGTTTGTTTTTTAAGTGAGTTCCATAGCAATGAGGGTTCCATAGAAAGATTTGGGACTAAGAGTCACAAACATCAAATCTCTCAAAGAAAAAAGATGGCATAACGTAAAAATGAATACCTTCTTACTGTTTTTTCTTCTTTGCATACATGGAAGATGCAATAAATATGGAAAACTTCAAAGCTCTCGAGAGAAAGTTAAAAAAATAATTATGTGACAGGGAAAAAATTCAACTGAAAAATTCAATAATCCTTTACCATTCCATCAGACAGTAAAACTTGAGAAAATAAGTAAGAAATAAAGATATGCCTTATAGAAAAAAAGCATTTTTTTGTCTCATGGCAGAACAAGGTAGAAAAACAAAAGAGAAAGAATAATAAGAACAGAAATCTTGCTAATATTCAGGACAATAACTTCAGGCATATAACTTAAGAATCACTGGCAAAGCAGATGATTTTCAAAACAAATTTGTAAAAGCTTTTTTCCTTGCTGATGAGCTTGAGGTCAGGAGTGCTGGGGAAAGGGTAGGGAACTGGGAAGCTGGTTGGAAAATAGTCCTCTCCAACAGGGCTGAAATAACAGTCATATCATTTTGAGTTAGAATTGGGGGGTTGGCGCTTTAAGATTGTAACAAAATGAAAATCTAAAAAGATACGGCAATGTGGGCGGGGAAATACTTATTTTCTATTTATAAAAAGATTATCCAAAGACATGTAAATAGCTCTCCTGATGGAAATGGGCATATAAGATCAGTTGCACTTATGTGACCTCTGATTCCTGTACATCCCATAAATCATTTCTCACCTCAAGTATCTAAAAATTGAACATTTTACTATAATTGAACACGGATTGTTTATGTAATTTGAAAAGCATTTATTGATAAGGATTCAGAATCTGAGAGTATGTATGTGTGTGTGTGTGTATATATATATATATATATATACATGTCACCAGCAAGGCCCATTAACAATTCCCAGGAAATAAAAATAGAATCTGGGTAATACAATAAAGTCTAACCTTTTTTTTTTTCTTTCCTTCGTGCCTTGTCTAGTTTCACTTGCTCATAGGGGGCCGCTTGCAGAAGGCTCACACCTGACCCGTCAGACCAGAGTTCAGAACCACACGCCGTTCCTGTGAAATGGCTTCACGAACACCTCAGCTCAGGGCTGTGCGCGGAAGCGCCCTCACGACACCTCTCACGACACCGCAATTCAAGATGGCGGCGGGCCTTGCGCAGAGGCCCCGCACCCCACACTGCGGACGATCTGGAGCCTGAGCAGCACAGCTGCTCCGGCCTTGCGGCAACTCTGCCTCCTCACCGCTGAGGAGAACCCTAAAAAGCGGCCCCACCCACGGCCTTTTGAGGAAGAGCCTGGACTCCAGAGCAGGAGCTCGCACCTCTCCATTCTTTGATCCACGAGTAAAGCTTTCCTCTGCTTCTGAACCAAAGTCGGTCTCATTTTACTGACGCAAGTTACGCCAGACAGAAGGACCAACTCGAGGGTCGGTAACGTACACACATATATACAAGCCTATATAATTTTTTTTTTGCAGGAAATAAATGAATCACAGAAATGGCAAAGATGGATATAAAAAGGAATGAAATGGCTCAAGGTCTGTAACAGTGAAAACCATGTGAACCTCAGGGCTGTCGAGTTCCTGAGCAAAGACTGAAAACTAATTTTTAATTCATTGGGTGTTGCTGACTGACCAGGAGGGAATTCCCGTATTGCGTTATTTCTCATTTATAAAATGGAGTTAATAACCAACAGTTCCTTAACGGCCCTAGGTATGTGACGAAGATAAATGCGATTATTTCTATGTAAAGTTTACGGTTTGTTAGAAAGAAGTATTACAGAAATAAATGTTGGCATTATTATGGTAATGCAGAGGCTTTCAATACATTATAAGTAAAACAACACTCCATCTTTCTATCACTTTAAGGATTATAAAAGCTTCACAGGGAAAATGAAGAAGGTATTTAAATCTTTGAAATAAATAAAAATGAGAAAGCTGCTTATGACAAAAGAAGTGCCAAATAAGCAAATATGATAGATTGATGGATTGGTTCAATAACTACTCCATGCCTTCAAAG
Organism: Balaenoptera acutorostrata; assembly: GCF_949987535.1. Lineage (NCBI taxonomy): Eukaryota > Metazoa > Chordata > Mammalia > Artiodactyla > Balaenopteridae > Balaenoptera > Balaenoptera acutorostrata. The sequence continues at coordinate 4,052,917 of NC_080071.1, forward strand.
TAGGCATTTTTAACATTATAAATTTATCCTATATGTTTAAAATCTATCAGGATGCTGCAGTCAGAAGTTTACATATTTTTCTTTCTTCTTCTTTTCCTTCTTTGTCTTTTGCCCATTCTTCCACTTTGATTTTTGAAATCTGAGTCATCACAGTAAATCATATTCACTCTAAGGGTTAAGAGTCAACATTTTGAGAAGATAATGAACCTTGATGAAGTTAGGAAGGTAGCCCGTCATGTTAGTGCAAGGCTGTTTGTCCACGCCAAGCCAACCTGAACATTGTGGCATCAAAATTGACAGCTGTCGAGTTCTTAAAGAGAGAAGGACAGGGGAATGAAGGCTGTAAAGTTCAATGAGATTAAGTCGGAATCTGTTTAGGCTATCAGTCAGTGTCATTTCTGCACAACTGCTTAATTGTACTACATACTTCCTACAGGAAGCTCCCAGAAGGCTTGGTGATCTCTTTAGAAAAATGTTACAACTATCCCCTTTGCTTAAATGTCTAGAAGAAAGTAACGTTGACAGAATATGCGTTAGTCTGCTTGTAAATTAAAAAAAAATTTTTTTCTACACTTAATTCTGTGGAATCATTAAACTTCATTGGAAAATGTGTTCAGGTTTTTCTATGGATGTTTATTCTAAGTTTCTAAGTGTCAGAATCAACATGAGATTCTATAAAGTTAGTATAAAGGTCTTCAAAAGATAGTGATGCCACGAAGATTTCCTAAAAAAGAAAAATGTTTTAATTATAAATATTCCATGTTGTAAGGTATGAATCATATATTTGAGAGCAGAAATGTGAAATATAAATAGTAGTTATTAAAATGATTCATCCCCTAAAATTATTTAGAATATTGTGAACCAGATTTCTTACATATGAAAATCATCCTGCACTCTAAAATTAACATAAAATGTAATGAAAAAAATAGGAATGTTGATGAATTTCTAGGGTGGTTTTAATAGTGTATCACCATTAAACAGTTGCTGGGTTTTCTACTTTCTATATTAAAGCTTGTTGCTCTGGCACTATTTTCTCAAAGCTCTGCTCCTCTACTGTATTCTTAAAATTAAAGTGCATTTACACTGGGTATAAATTAATAGAATTTTTTTTTTTTTTTACCACTCATAGCAAGTACTGATGTTATCAAATAATCCATTGAGTCAAGAAAGCATGAACAGGAATATAAAGGAACACACTTTTTTACTGACACACTGAATTAAAACTCTGAAGGTATTAGATGCCTAACATCTCGATTAAATTTATTCTACCCATGAAGCAACAGTTTATGATTTTCAAGTGAATAGCACACTTAAATGAAGGGAGCATTAATACAATATGATATTAATATACAAATACGCACATTATTCACCTGCCACTGATGTTCTGAATTAAATCAGTAATGGGGTGTATAACTGATTAAATATCTACACAACAGAAAGCAACAGCTTATGATTTAAAGAGGCACTGGTAGAGTGATCACATCATTACACTGCCAAATGCCGTCTATCACTTTTACTGAACTTAACGAAGACGGATTACATCCCACAGATGAGATGCAGCCTATAAATACTATCATGCTGATCTTCATCTGACTTTCCTAGAGAACAGACAAGAAACAAATCAAAAATTGCAGGAGTCATGCTAGAAATTCAGTGTTATTCAGCACCCAGAAGAAATCTTGTAGGACATTATAGCAACAAATAGCCCTAAATTCAATGAAATCTGATAATTCATGCTTTCCCTTCTAAGTTAACTTATTTTCTGTTTAAGCTTATTTACTTCATCAAGTTTAAGAAAAAGCATCTATTTAGTGTAAAGCATCACCAACCACTTTTACATTTTAAACCAAAACTGTTTAAGGTCCAACAAACTTCTTTTGCAACAGACTTTCTTCACTAAGTGCAGTATGCTTCTTGACTTGAGTTATGAGCTCGTACAGGTAATTACAAATGTATGACATAGAATATTGGTTTTAAAGTCACTGTCTTCAAACACTGAAACAAACTGAATACCATAAAAATATGCATAAACAATACATTCATTTTACAACTTCTGGGTTGTTTTAATAGTGTTTCTCCATTAAACACCTGCCTGAGTTTCTATTTACCATCTCATTTAGCCTTCACAGTTTACCTTTGTGGAAACTGCCTGTCAATTGCTTCAGTACTCCAATCACTGGAAACCAGATTGCTTTCTGTCAGTCTGCTTGTATAATGTTATGGTAATAGATAACAGGTGGTCAGTATTCATCGGCTGAGGTGAAGATGATGTCTCACAAGCTATAAAACACCTGAGAAAATGCTTTAACAGTTCACACTTACTACTAATTGTGCCATTAGAACTTTAATTAATTCTTTACCCTTCCACTATGTTCCTTAGATGGCCATAAGGCAGGAAATCATTCAGAACAGAAAGAAAGAATCTAAAGAGACAATAATGAGGTGTAATAAAAGAAAGAATGAGTGGCAGAATGGCTAACATTTTGCTCTGAAACTAGAGCAGATTTTGATTGCTTAATCAGTTCTGTATTTGATAATGCCCCTAAAAGGGAATCATTTTTTAAAGAGCACCTTAATTCTGAGAACATGTTAACCACTGTCTACATTTAAACTGACTATCCTCAATTACTAACTATATCTTTGAAAGTATTTCAAAATACTTCCCTTCTGATTTTAAGGCATCAGTAATCAAATCCTCAGAAAACAGAAATGTATAAATGAGACATGAAAAAGCTTTCACTCAAGGAAAATCTATATATTTAAAAAATATGGAAAATCTATATATTTAAAAATCTATATATTTAAAAAATATTTTAAAAATTTAAAAATCTATATATTTTTAAAAGATACCATATTGAGGAAAAATATATATATAAGTATTTGACAAAAGATTAATATCTATAGTATACAAAAGGTTTCCCACAAATCAATGAGGAAACTATGAAGAACAAAATTTTAAAATGGGCATAGGTATGAATATCATTCTTGACCCGGTTTCTACTTTTAAGCTGCTATGGTACATCATCTGAAGAACAGCCAAGTGCACAAATCCACTAGAAAAAGTGGAACTAGATTGTCTTACAGCCCACCAAGGGGCTCAGTGTATCCCAGAACTCCATGAAAAAGAAATTCCTGCTGCCAGCCTGGAGTATGGATATGAAAACTGGAGGTCCAGCTGCTGATCTGGACAAGAGGTGCTTCAATAATAAAACTTAAAATGTGACATTGGCTTAGTGAAGGCAATCAGGCTCTAGGTGGCAGGAACTCAAAAATTACAGGCACACATTTACCAATTTAATTAATTATAGATACAGGGAAGGCAAACCACCTGCTAAACTTGCTCTGGATTAAGAGGAAATTTTTCATGAAATTTTTATGTATAAGGTGATCTTTGCCACTTTGAACACAATTCTATAAGATAGATATGAGATCAGACTGGAGCTAGATGGCAAATAGGAGAAAGGAAAAACAAATTTGATAAAGTAGACTTTTCTGCCTGAAATATTATTTAACTGAGAGACATAATTTTGTGTCTTTTAGGAAGGAGAGTTCCAAACTAAACAGTTTTAGGCAGTGAAAACAAAGCATTGGCCTTGGAATAGAAGACAGAGGCAACAAATCATTTGCAAGCACTTCTCATTAAGTGTTCTCTCTAAAACAGTGGGACACAGGTCATCAGCAAAGATCAGACAAAAATGTGACCTTCACAACCAAGCATACCATTTCACATGGTATCTAAATGAAAGGGAGATAGAAAAGCCGTGGGAGGGTGGGGGAGGAGAGAGAGAGAGAGAGAAGTAGAACACAGGAGACAGTAAGTGAAATATGTCTTCAGGCTTAAAAATTGTCTATGCACTTTGGCTGCACTTATTTCTCCAGATTTGCAAAGTTCAAAAAATTTTATAACATGGTGGTCTGACAATGGAGAACTGGTGGTATTCTCATACCATCATTAATGTTGTTATTTAGTAAAGTAAGTGTATATGACCTCTGACTCAAAAATTCTACTTCTAGGAATTTATACTTCAGTGATGCCAGTACAGGAACAGAAAGACTTGTGTATACAAATGTCAAGTGCTATAATTTTTGTAATAAAAAAGCATTCTGAATGGCTTAAGGTCCATACTTTAAAATGTGTTAACTAAATATGGCACATTCACAAAATGGGGTACTATGTAACTGTCCGAATAATGAAGTAGTCCACAGATACTGATATAAAACAAAACTTCATCATATCTTAAGTTTAAAAAAGCAAGTTTCAGGACTATATATACACATGTATATATGTTTATATATACATTTGAACCTGCACAGAAAAGTCACATACCATATTACCTCTCTGAAATGGGATGGGAACTTACCAAAAATCCTTCCTGGAGATTCTGATTTTTGTTTTTACAATGAATATTTTTACATAACAATAACTCAGCAAATAAATATATAGAAAGGAGCACTGATAGTGCTAAAACTCTCATTCAGCAAAAAACACAATAATGAGTACTGTGACAAGGATAGCAAAGAAATAGGGATGATTTCAACACAGCAATAATAACATAGTCAAACTCAAGAAGCAAGTTGTTTGGGCCATTCAGTTTCTTGGTTATATGACTCATATGAGTAGAACTCAATTAAGGTCAGCTACTAAAATAGTAAAGAGTAGTTCTCAAAGTGTGGTCCAATGGACCACCAGCATCAGCATTAACTGTGAACTTGTAGAAATGCAAACTCTCAAGTTCTACCCCAGACTCACTTAATTAGAAACTTTGGGAGCGGTGCCCAGAAATCTCAGTTTTTTGTTTTTTGGGGTTTTTTTGGGGGGGGCGGGGGGCGGTGCACCCTGCACCATGTAGGATCTTAGTTCCCTGACCAGGGATCAAACAGTGGAAGTGCAGAGTCTTAACCACTGGACCACTTGGGAAGTCTCCAGCAATCTCAGTTTTAACGAGTCTTCCAGGAGATTCTGGTGCATGATAAAGTTTTTGAGCCACTATAGGAGAGAACAGTGATTAAGAGTAAAAGCTCAGACTTCTATTTCAGCTTCAAGACATAAAGAGCTTGAAAGACAGCACTCCCTTCCTTACAATAAGAAAAGAGCTGAACAAAATGAAAATCAACAACTTTTCCTGCACCAATCAGAAAACAGAGGTCACAGGGCAAACCATCAACTGAAATCTGGAGAGAAAGGCAAATACAGATAATCACAGATGAGGTCAGGTTGCCAAGAACACAAGCCACTGGAGCCATAAGCATCTAAGAGCACTTAAACAGTAATTTTAATAAGTTGTTGGAGTTGGAGTATAGACTAAAGTAAAAATGAGAGGTTCCTACAATCCAGTCTTAGGGGACATCCACACCTCTGTGGGTTTTACTTCTAGGAACTCCACCACATTCTCAAAGTGAAAAACCATGAAAAAGCCTCATGTTCCTGGCAGGGGCAGGGGAAAAATAACCATTTAAAAATATGCTGAGAGAATTTCAATTACAAAGACCCATTCAGCAAGAGAAAAGATTTTACTTGAGACTTATTCATTATGGGGGGAGAAAAGTTACCCAGCTCCATCCCCTCTAGTCTTCCTATCTCATCTAACATGGAGGTGGGGGTGGCTAGGCAAAAGCTACAAGGCTCAGACTCTATTTAAGAAGGAGTTTTTAGGGAAAAACAAAGGGAATAAAAAAGATGAAAACAAGGATGCTAGAGGAAACAGAAGCCTCATATACCTAAAGTTACAGCAAACAACAAACACAGCCCGACTCCTTGCAAGATTAATATAAAACCTCACACTATAGGCCTATTCACCTTGGTTCTATTACCTGACACATCATGCCCAGCTTTCAATACAAATGTGCAAGCCATGCTAAAAGGCAAAGAAAAACACAATCTGAAAAAATAAAGCATGCGTCAGAACCAGAATAACATATGACAGATTCTGGATCTATCAGACAGGGAATTTACAGTAATAATGATTAAGTTCAAAGCTCTAGTGAAAAAAAGACAACATTCAAGAACAGCTAGGTAATGTAAGCAAAGACATAGAAACTGTAAGAAAGAATCAACAATAAATGCTAGAAATCAAAATCACACTAACAAACATAAAAACTGCCTTTGTATCTAGGGATCAGCAGGAGACCTAGATACAGCTCAGGAAAGAATAAGTGACCTTGAAGACACGTCAATAGCAACTTCCCAAGTTAAACGCAAGGATTAAAAAATAAAAACCAAATTGAAAAGAATATTCAAAAACTGTGGAACAATTTCCAATGGTGTTAACATACACCTTATTAGAGAAGAAATGAATGAGAAGAAAGAGATAATGGAAGAAATATTTGAAGTAAAAATGAATGTGAATTTTCCAGAATTAATGCAAGACACAAAATCACAGATCCAGGAATCTCAGAGAACACTAAGCAGAATGAATATTAAAGCATCTATATTTAGGCATAATACATTCAACCTGCAAAATATCAGAAACAAAGAGAAATCTTGAAAGCAGCAAGAGGAAACATATAGAGGAACAAAGATTTAAAAATTATACTGAACTTTTCATTAGAAACCATGCCAAAAAAGGGAGTGGTGTAAAATATTTAATATGTTGAAAGGGAAAAAAAGAGCCTAAAATTCTATATCTGGTGAAGTTATTCTTCAAAATTAAAGGAGAGCCTGCTTCCACCAGGGGAGGATCCAATGAGGGGTCTGCAGCCTGGAAGAGGGCCTTCACCTAAGCATGCTGGCACCTTGATCTCAGACTTTCAGCCTCCAGCATGGAGGTGGATCAAGAAGGATCTTGCTGCGATTTATGTCAGAGAGTGTTCTGCCTGTGTTTTCCTCAAAAAGCACTCTTCTTAGTTGACCAATTTTACAGTAAAGATCATGATTTCAGTTTTTGAGTGCTAAAGAATTTTACTTGGGACAATACACAGTTTAACCTGTAAAGCATTTCAAGCCTTTGAAAAAGATGGGGAGGAGAGAAAAAAATGTTGATTTGTCTACTTGCAATCAATTATAAAGATAGTATGAAAAAAAGCAACTATGATTACCTAAGGTTCTGGAGGGAAAAAATGTTGAAACAACATGCTCAACTCAGAGCTCCAGAAATATTATTGTCTTTAACCTGTAGCCCCACTCCATCCTTGAATTTCTGATCCCTAAAGGAGTCTAGTTGACCTTTTATCTTGAAGCCTGTGAACGGACTTAAGTATTTTGTATCCACATTCTGGCAAAACCCATCACTACAACTTTTCTCTATTGCTGTCCGTTCTTGAAGTTCCCCTCCAAATTTTCTGGATTTTACTGGAAATGCCTATGTCATCATTTAAATAATGTTGTCGAGAGGGAGCTTCAATATGGTGGAAGAGTAAGACGCGGAGATCACCTTCCTCCCCACAGATACATCAGAAATACATCTACATGTGGAACAACTCCTACAGAACACCTACTGAATGCTGGCAGAAGACCTCAGACCTCCCAAAAGGCAAGAAGCTCCCCACTTGTACCTGGGTAGGGCAAAAGAAAAAAGAAAAAACAGAGACAAAAGAATAGGGACGGGTCCTGCACCAGTGGGAGGGAGCTGTGAAGGAGGAAAGGTTTCCACACATTAGGAAGCCCCTTTGCGGGCGGAGAATGCAGGTAGCGGAGGGGGGAAGCTTCGGAGCCACGGAGGAGAGCGCAGCAACAGGGGTGCGGAGGGGAAAGCAGAGAGATTCCCACACAGAGGATCGGTGCTGACCAGCACTCACCAGCCCGAGAGGCTTGTCTGCTCACCCGCTGGGGCGGGCGGGGGCTGGGAGCTGAGGCTCAGGCTTCGGTGGATCCCAGGGAGAGGACTGGGGTTAGTGGCGTGAACACAGCCTGAAGGGAGCTAGTGCGCCACAGCTAGCCGGGAGGGAGTCCGGGAAAAGGTCTGGAGCTGCCGAAGAGGCAAGAGACTTCTTCTTGCCTCTTTGTTTCTTGGTGCGTGAAGAGAGGGGATTAACAGCACCGCTTAGAGGAGCTCCAGAGACGGGGGCGAGCCGTGGCTTTCAGCGCAGACCCCAGAGACGGGCATGAGATGCTAAGGCTGCTGCTGCAGCCACCAAGAAGCCTGTGTGCAAACACAGGTCACTATCCATACCTCACCTCCCAAGAGCCTGTGCAGCCCGCCACTACCAGGGTCCCGTGATCCAGGGACAACTTCCCTGGGAGAACGTGCGGTGCACCTCAGGCTGGTGCAACATCACGCTGGCCTCTGCCGACGCAGGCTCACCTCGCGTACGTACCCCTCCCCCCCCGCCCCCCCCCCGGCCTGAGTGAGCCAGAGCCTCCGAAGCAGCTGCTCCTTTAACCCCGTCCTGTCTGAGGGAAGAACAGACACCCTCAGGCGACCTACATGCAGAGGCGGGTCCAAATCCAAAGCTGAATCCCTGGAGCTGTAGGAACAAAGAAGAGAAAGGGAAATTTCTCCCAGCAGCCTCAGGAGCAGTGGATTAAATCTCCACAATCAACTTGATGTACCCTGCATCTGTGGAATACCTGAATGGACAATGAATCATCCCAAATTGAGGAGGTGGACTTTGGGAGCAACAATATATATATATTTTTCCTTTTTCTCTTTTTGTGAGTGTGTATGTGTATGATTCTCTGTGTGATTTTGTCTGTACAGCTTTGCTTTTACCATTTGTCCTAGGGTTCTGTCTGTCCGTTTTTTGTTGTTGTTTTTTATTACTTAAAATTTTTTTTCTTAATAATTATTTTTTATTTTTTATTGTAATAGCTTTATTTTATTTTATTTTACTTTATATTATTTTATTTTCTCTTCTTCTTTCTTTCTTTCTTTTTTTCCTCCGGTTTATTCTGAGCCATGTGGAGGACAGGCTCTTGGTGCTCCAGCCAGGCATCAGGGCTGTGCCTCTGAGGTGGGAGAGCCGAGTTCAGGACACTGGTCCACAAGAGACCTCCCAGCTCCACATAATATGAAACAGCGAAAAACTCCCAGAGAGCTCCATCTCAACGGCAAGACCCAGCTCCACTCAACGACCAGCAAGCTACAGTGCTGGACACCCTATGCCAAACAACTAGCAAGACGGGAACACAACCCCGTCCATGAGCACAGAGGCTGCCTAAAATCATAATAAAGCCACAGACACCCCAAAACACACCACCAGACATGGACCTGCCCACCAGAAAGACAAGATCCAGCCTCATCCACCAGAACACAGGCACTAGTCCCCTCTACCAGGAAGCCTACACAACCCACTGAACCAACCTTAGCCACTGGGGACAGGCACCAAAAACGACGGGAACTATGAGCCTGCAGCCTACAAAAAAAGGAGACCCCAAACACAGTAAGTTAAGCAAAATGAGAAGACAGAGAAACACACAGCAGATGAAGGAGCAAGGCAAAAAACCACCAGGCCTAACAAATGAAGAGGAAATAGGCAATCTACCTGAAAAAGAATTCAGAGTAATGATAGTAAAGATGATCCAAAATCTTGCAAATAGAATGGAGAAAATACAAGAAACGTTTAACAAGGACCTATAAGAACTAAAGAGCAAACAAACAGTGATGAACAACACAATAAATGAAAGTAAAAATTCTCTAGAAGAGATCCATAGCAGAATAAATGAGGCAGAAGAACGGATAAGTGACCGGGAAGATAAAATAGTGGAAGTAACTACTGCAGAGCAGAATAAAGGAAAAAGAATGAAAAGAATGAAGGACAGTCTCAGAGACCTCTGGGACAACATTAAACGCACCAACATTCGAATTATAGGGGTCCCAGAAGAAGAAGAGCAAAAGAAAGGGACTGAGAAAATATTTGAAGAGATTATAGTGGAAAATTTCACTAATATGGTAAAGGAAATAGTTAATCAAGTCCAGGAAGCACAGAGAGTCCTATACAGGATAAATCCAAGGAGAAACACACCAAGACACATATTAGTCAAACTATCAAAAATTAAATACAAAGAACAAATAAAAGCAGCAAGGGAAAAACAACAAATAACACACAAGGGAATCCCCATAAGGTTAACAGCTGATCTTTCAGCAGAAACTCTGCAAGCCAGAAGGGAGTGGCAGGACATACTTAAAGTGATGAAGAAGAAAAACCAACAACCAAGATTACTCTACCCAGCAAGGATCTCATTCAGATTTGATGGAGAAATTAAAACCTTACAGACAGGCAAAAGCTAAGAGAATTCAGCACCACAAAACCAGCTTTAGAACAAATGCTAAAGGAACTTCTATAGGCAGGAAACACAAGAGAAGGAAAAGACCTACAATAATAAACCCAAAACAGTTAAGAAAATGGTAATAGGAACATACATATTGATAACGACCTTAAATGTAAATGAATTAAATGCTCCAACCAAAAGACATAGATTGGCTGAATGGATACAAAAACAAGACCCATATATATGCTGTCTAGAAAAGACCCACTTCAGACCTAGGGACACATACAGACTGAAAGTGAGGGGATGGAAAAAGATATTCCATGCAAATGGAAATCAAAAGAAAGCGGGAGTAGCAATTCTCATATCAGACAAAATAGACTTTAAAACAAAGACTATTACAAGAGGCAAAGAAGGACACTACATAATGATCAAGGGATCGATCCAAGAAGAAGATATAACAATTGTAAATATTTATGCACCCAACATAGGAGCACCTCAGTACATAAGGCAAATACTAACAGCCATAAAAGGGGAAATCGACAGTAACACAATCATAGTAGGGGACTTTAACACCCCACTTTCACCAATGGACAGATCATCCAAAATGAAAATAAATAAGGAAACACAAGCTTTGAATGATACATTAAACAAGATGGACTTAATTGATATTTATAGGATATTCCTTCCAAAAACAAAAGAATACACATTCTTCTCAAGTGCTCATGGAACATTCTCCAGGATAGATCATATCTTGGGTCACAAATCAAGCCTTGGTAAATTTAAGAAAATTGAAATCATATCAAGTATCTTTTCTGACCACAACACTATGAGACTAGATATCAATTACAGGAAAAAATCTGTAAGAAATACAAACACATGGAGGCTAAACAACACACTACTAAATAACCAAGAGATCACTGAAGAAATCAAAGAGGAAATCAAAAAATACCTAGAAACAAATGACAATGAAAACATGACGACCCCAAACCTATGGGATGCAGCAAAAGCAGTTCTAAAAGGGAAGTTTATAGCAACTCAATCCTACCTTAAGCAACAAGAAACATCTCAAATAAACAACCTAACCTTACACCTAAAGCAATTAGAGAAAGAAGAACAAAAAATACACAAAGTTAGCAGAAAGAAAGAAATCATAAAGATCAAATCAGAAATAAATGAAAAGAAATGAAGGAAATGATAGCAAGGATCAATAAAACTAAAAGCTGGTTCTTTGAGAAGATAAACAAAATTGATAAGTCATTAGCCAGACTTATCAAGAAAAAGAGGGAGAAGACTCAAATCAATAGAATTAGAAATGAAAAAGGATAAGTAACAACTGACAGTGCAGAAATACAAAGGATCATGAGAGATTACTACAAGCAACTATATGCCAATAAAATGGACAACCTGGAAGAAATGGACAAATTCTTAGAAATGCACAACCTTCCGAGACTGAACCAGGAAGAAATAGAAAATATGAACAAACCAATCACAAGTAATGAAATTGAAATTGTGATTAAAATTCTTCCAACAAACAAAAGCCCAGGACCAGATGGCTTCACAGGCGAATTCTATCAAACATTTAGAGAAGAGCTAACAACTATCCTTCTCAAACTCTTCCAAAATATACCAGAGGAAGGAACACTCCCAAACTCATTCTACGAGGCCACCATCACTCTGATACCAAAACCAGACAAAGACGTCACAAAGAAAGAAAACTGCAGGCCAATATCACTGATGAACATAGATGCAAAAATCCTCAACAAAATACTAGCAAAGAGAATCCAACAGCACATTAAAAGGATCATACACTATGATCAAGTGGGATTTATCCCAGGAATGCAAGGTTTCTTCAATATATGCAAATCAAAAATGTGATACACCGTATTAACAAATTGAAGGAGAAAAACCATATGATCATCTCAATAGATGCAGAGAAAGCTTTTGACAAAATTCAACACCCATTTATGATAAAAAGCCTCCAGAAAGTAGGCATAGAGGGAACTTTCCTCAATATAATAAAGGCCATATATGACAAACCCACAGCCAACATCATCCTCAGTGGTGAAAAACTGAAACCATTTCCACTAAGATCAGGAACAAGACAAGGTTGCCCACTCTCACCACTATTATTCAACATAGTTTTGGAAGTGTTAGCCACAGCAATCAGAGAAGAAAAAGAAATAAAGGGAATCCAAATCGGAAAAGAAGAAGTGAAGCTGTCACTGTTTGTAGATGACATGATCCTATACATAGAGAATCCTAAAACTGCCACCAGAAAACTACTAGAGCTAATCAATGAATTTGGTAAAGTAGCAGGATACAAAATAAATGCACAGAAATCTCTTGCATTCCTATATACTAATGATGAAAAATCTGAAAGTGAAATTAAGAAAACACTCCCGTTTATCATTGCAACAAAAAGAATAAAATATCTGGGAATAAACCTACCTAAGGCGACAAAAGACCTGTATGCAGAAAATTATAGGACACTGATGAAAGAAATTAAAGATGATACAAATAGATGGAGAGATATACCATGTTCTTGGATTGGAAGAATCAACATTGTGAAAATGACTCTACTACCCAAAGCAATCTACAGATTCAATGCAATCCCTATCAAACTACCACTGGCATTTTTCACAGAACTAGAACAAAAAATTTCACAAAAAGACCCAACTATCCACTTTAAATACAGCGACACAGATTAATTGTAAAGGGATGGAGAAAGATATACCATGCTAATACTAATCAAAAGCAAGCTGAAGTATCTTTATTAATTTCAGACAACACAGACTTTAGAACAAAAAACATTATCAGGGATAAAGAGGGGCATTACATAATGATAAAGGGATCAATTCTCCAAGAAGACATACCAATGTATATGCAATATAATGACAGAGAATCAAAATACATGAGGCAAACACTAAGAGAACTGCAAGGAGAACTACACAAATCCACTATTATAGTTGAGGATTTCAGTTCCTCTCTTTCAGTGTTTGATAGATCAAGCTGGCAGAAAATCAGTAAGGATGCAGTTGACCTGAACAGCACCATCAATCACTTTGATCTAATTAATGTTTATAGGATACTTCATTCAACAGCAGCAGAATACACATTCTTCTTAAGCTCACATGGAACATTTATTAAGATAGACCACAGTCTAGACCATAAAACACACCAACAAATTTAAAAGAATAGAAATCATGCAAAATATGTTGTCAGACCAATTAAACTAGAAATCAATAACAGAAAGATAGCTGGGAAATCCCCCAAGTATTTGGAGATTGTGCAACACATTACTGAACACATGGGTCAAAGAAGATTCAAGAGAAATTTACAAATAGTTGAATGAAACAAAATACAACTTATCAAAATAGTGGGATGCAATAAAACGTGTGTAGAGAGAAATTTATTGCATTAACTGCATATGTTAGAAAATAAGAAAGATCTAAAATCAATAATCTAAGCTTCCATCTTAGGGATCTAGAGAAAGAAGAACAATTTAAGTCTGAAGAAAGCAGAAGAGAAGAAATAATACAAATTAGAGCAGAAATCAATGAAATTGAAAACAGGAAAACAACAGAGAAAATCAACAAAATCTCTGGAAAAAAATAAAATTGATAAACCTCTAGCAGGTTTACTAAAAAAAACCAGGGAACTAAGACAAATTACTAATATAAAAAATGAGAGTGCAGCCATTACTACCATTGCTGAGGATACTGAGGAGATAATCAGTGAGAACTATGAACAAATGAATATTTGTACCCCCAAATTTGATAACTTCGATGAAATGGAAGCATTTCTTGAAGGACACAAACTACCAAAACTCACACAAGGAAAAATCAGTAACCTATTAAAGAAATTGAATCAACAATAATCTTCCAAAAAAGAAAGCACCAGACCCAGATATTTTCATTGGTGAATTCTACCAAATATTGAAGAACAAAATGATAGCAATTCTCTACAATCTCTTCCAGAAAATAGAAGCAGGGAGAATACTACTCATAACCTATTCTATGAAGCTAGCATTATTACCCTAATACCAAAATCAGATAAAGCCATTACAAAAAAGGAAAACTGCAGACCAATATTTCTCATGAACACAACTGCAAAATCCTCAAAAAAATTTAAGCAAGTCAAATCCAACAATGTATGAAAAGAATTTTACGCTACAACAAAGTGGGATTTTTTCCAGCATGCAAGGCTGGTTCAGCATTTCAAAATCAATCAATGTAATACACCACATCAACTGACTAATCAAAAAAAATCTTATGATCATATCCATTGATGCAGAAAAAGCATTTGACAAAATCCAACACCCATTCCTGATTTAAAAAACTCTCAGCAAACTAGGAATAGAGAGATAATTCCTCAGATCAATAAAGAAAAATACCTCAATAAACCTACAGCTATTATAAATGATTGAATAATTAATAAATAAGGAAAGTGAGATAAATATCACATGTAAAAGAACTAATAATAATTTACATGAATATTCCCTCAAGGAGAGGAAGCATAACTCTTCACTTTTTAGTTGTAGACTGTGCATATTCCATACAAAGTGTTGATAATGCAAAAAAAGAGTAATTTTACAGTGGAGAAGACAAAGAGTACTTCAGCCAAGTAATCAAGAATAATATGAATAGTCATAAATCATGTTGATAGTATATATGCTTGATATGATGTGATGAAAATGGCATTTTACATCTGTGGTCTTCCTCCCAATTACCAATAACTCTAGTCTTACCATGAGAAAAAAAAGACATCAGACAAATCCCATTTGAGAGACATTCTACAAAATTCCTGACCAGTATTCCTCAAAACGTTCCAGGTCATTAAAACAGGGAAAGTCTGAGAAACTGCCACAGCAAAGAGGGGTCTAAAGAGACATGACAACTATATGTAATGTGGTATCCCAAATAGGACACTGCAGCCAGAAAAAAACAGTACATTATGTAAAAATGAGAGAAAGCTAAATAAACTATGGACTTCAGTTAATAATAATGTATCAGTATGTATCAATAATGGCTCATTAATTATAACATATATCTCATTACTAGTAGTAGAAACTGGGTATCGGATAAATGAGAAGTCCCTGTACTACCTTCTCAGTTTTTCAGTAAATCTAAAACTTTCTGTTATTGATAAAAAGGTTGCAGGATCAATTTTGAGTTCTAGCTTTCTAATTTTCTATTTTTAAATTATAAGCTACTTCACTTCTTGAAGCCTTATTTTTCTCCTTAAAAGACAAGTATGATAACAGAAAATATATCTTATAGAGTTACCGTGCAGATTAAGTGCTATGTGAAGCTTTTAGTAGAATGCCTGGAACATGACAAAAACACAAAAGGAAAATAATTATTACTATAGCCAGCAAGGAGAATATGTGAGTCATCTAGGTTTTCCTATCAAGGAAGAGAGAAATTTGTGATGAGCTTGGTATAAGAGCAATTCCACTTGTATTGGGCTCAGAGTTAAAAACATTCTTTATTACATTATTATTTTTAGTAGTGGTGTAGTATTCACATTCGTTCATTATCCTCTTTTATTTCAGTGTACCTTAGATAAGAATTACAATTATTTTCCTTAGATTTTTGGTTGTAATAACTTTAGAGCTGAGGTAGTTGAACTTCATTATAAAGACACTCTCAGAAGCAAATTGTTTCATTGCCTAGAATGGCACACTTGCCCATCAGTAGTCTGTGAGTCTTCTATCCTCTATTATATACTCTATTCTGTGACCTTTATTATAATAGATGAAACCTTCGTTGGGTAAATTACTAGTCATGATGAAAAATATGGTGCAAATAAGTAAAGAAAGATGAGTTTCATACATTTTGTTGTCTGGAACATATATGTATATATCTAAGAGAGGACAGCTAAGACACCTGATTAGTAATTTAATGGGATTCACTCCTGTATTTGATAATGAAATGACACATTGAGTGCCATAAATCTGGCAAATCTTGGTCAGTCCTCTTCTTCATGAATCTACTTTAAGTCATTCTTAGTAATCTACACTATCTTTACAGACTGGCTATTTATTTGAGGGTATTTTAAACAAAACTGAGATAAATGCAGACCCACTGTTAGAAGCAACAATCTCTGGCAGCCAATATTCTGCAAATGACTGGTACTGAGCTGAGATTATTGCAGCCAATATATTAGATGAAACCAGGAGCTTTGTGAACCACTTTGAAAAACATTCTTTCACAATCAAGAAATTTCCTCTAGATTCCACCTGCAAAAATCAATACTGATTCTTGTAAAAAGCTTCTTGAACCCTTAGCATGGAAGAATCAATGCCTTTGGCAGATTATGTATATAGCATGGCATGCATTATACAGTTAATTCAATAATAAGCATTAATTCCAGGTCAGCAGACATTCATCAGCCAATGCTCTCATGAAAACAACTGTCAAATGCTTTGCATAAAGCATGGCCAAAATAATTTGAGGATCACTGTTGGAAATAAAATATGATTTCTATCATTTCTTTATAGATAGAAAATGTATTTGTGCATTTAATTACTCATTATAGATGTATTAGTATTTTCTGTCATCAACTCATGTTGTAAGTAATAAAGTCACAATATAAATTCAAGTGCCTGTTCCTTAGGAGCTGCGAGATATACATCTATATATCCATATCTATCCATATCTATGTCTCTTATTTTATTTATATATATATAAACATATATATATAAACATATATATATGCTTTTGTACATAAAGTTCTCTAAAGAAAGTAAAGGTAACTGGAAATAGCATAAAATGTGTATTCAATTATAAATAATTGTTATACTAAAACAAATAATATTTTACATTATTTTTCTAATATTTAAGAAGCTAAAGTTCCTTGAAGTCTGGGCAATAAATGCATTAGCCACAGACACAGCCTACTTCTCTTCAGTATCCTGGAGGAAAAGCATTTTATTAATTTGGTGGGAAATATACAATATGGCTGTGAGATTCCTTGCTGAAATCTAAAGCCACTTGGCTTGGCTGAGAAGACGGTCCAAGGAATGAACAGAACAAGAAATCTTGTGGAAACATAAGAACTCAACTTTGGATCTGGCTCACAAACAGCATATTTTATTAGTGGATTTGGGAAAAAGGGAAATGCTATATCATGTTTCTCAGAAACAACTACAAAGTTACAGAATTCCTACACAATTCAGTGATACAAAGAGGATATGAGACTGACCAGAGATCATTCCATGGGCAGAATTTTAGGAAGTTAATTTTGTAGCAAATGGCACCAAGGTTCCAGTGACAGATACAGAGGAATGATGCTCTGGAAAGAAAGTAGGGAACAAATTGCTATTAATCAGAGGATGGATGAGAGTCCCAGCCTGAGATCAGATCTTTAACTCCACGGTTTATCTTCCACTGCTCATGCCTCAGTCAACATAAATTGTAATTTCAATAACTTCAAGTCTCCTTTCAATGGCCCATATCAAGATGAGGCCTTGGGGAGTATGTAACTTCTGATTCTGTGCTTGAATGTGCTTAGAGATATTTCTTCAAACCTATCTGATATGCATTTCCATACATTAGAAGATGATGTATGCTGTTAAACAATCCAAACAGTTATCTTTGGCCCCAAAGGATTTCTGCTTCTGCATAAACGTTATTTTAGAGTTCAAATTCTTTCCGCAATTTGTTTTCTGTCATTTTAGTTTTCCTGATCAAAGGAAAGTTAGTCTGGCTCCGGCACCAGATGCCACTGCTGTAGACCTTCCTGGGCATCAGCACCTGCTGCAGCCTCTTAAGAGAAGATGGGACTGGCTTTGCTGCCCCTCCTTCACCTTTGAGCTGCTGTTGCATGGCCCAGTAGGTATTTTACTAAAAGCTTAAGTTTCAGCAACACTTTTTTTACACTGGGACCCTCTAAAAATCCAATTAAAAAATAGATAAATCTGAGAGCCAGTAAAATTTGACCATACTGAAAATGTGGGTTAGAAAAGTCTTCCAACACTAACTTTCTAAAATTAATTCTCATTTGTGTATGATCAAAGCATTAGCATTTGGCATTACTCTTCTAGACAAGAAGTCATAAACGTAGCCAAAGACACCTGCATCATATAAAGTGATGTAGTTTGCCACACATTGTAATGGTAATATCTCAGAGCTAGTAGAGGATCTTCCTGATCCTCAATGACAGTAAGTTGTGTTTTATTTTTCTGTCATTTTGTTTGTAATTTTATTTTGTATCATATTCTAACATAGATACAACAAAACTCTGACTTCGGGTGAGGAATGATATGTGTTAAGAATCATTTAAATTCTCTATAAAGCAGCAGCCCCCAATCTTTTTGGCCCCAGGGACCCATTTCGTGGAAGACAATTTTTCCACGGATGGGGAGAGATGGTTCAGGCAGCAATGTGACCAATGGGGAGCGACGGGGAGCAGCAGATGAGGCTTCACTTGCTTGCCCACTGCTCACTTCCTGCTGTGCATCCCGGTTCCTAACAGGCTGCAGACAGGTACCGGTTCCCGGCCCGGGAACCACTGTGATATGCCTAGTGGTTATAAGCATGGACCAGCATTTCTGGAGGGGCGTGTTCTAATTCACTTTATTGTCACAACTACTGTATGAGTAGGTGAAATTATCACCAATTTAAGGATGAGACGGGTCAGGCAATTCAATGGTGAGGCTGCAATTTAAACCCCATGAGTGATGATTTAGTGGGTGGTATCTGCAGTGGAGAATGGCACAAGGTAAAGTATGAAAAGATTAAAAACTCTCTGAGGATGGAAAATGTTACATTTCTAGCACCAAGCACCATATTTCAAAGTAGCTGATGTCTGATATTTTTTTCCTAAATAAAAATATATTTGATTAAATGAATGGAAGTAACTGATTGTCTGCCACACTGGCTATAGTGTGACACAGTGGTATCTTCTCAGTTTTAATTGACCACTGGGCTTGAGAAGTGACTCAACTGGTGTGCTCTATAAGGCATGTGTAAATGATCAGAACCTAAGTATTTTCCCCATTAAGAAAAAAAAAAAATGACACGGAGTATCTCTTGACCATTCCTTCTTGTTGTCCATTGGAGAAAATATTATGCATTGCAACTTTAATGATTATTTATTAAAAAACTAATCATTCCTGATCTTGCATTTTTTTGGTCATTGTGGAAACTCTTGAGACACTGCAGGATCCTAAGGCATTTTGTCCCAGACCTTAGGCTGTAATACAAATCCTAGGCTCACCTTGCATGAATAGTCGTGCTGGTTCATTTAAATGGCACTGACAGCTCATGAGCTTCATACTGAGGGGCCAATTTGAAATAAGATGTTTTCTTGTTTCAGTATCTGAACATTGCTTACTCCATTCTAAAATTTATGCAGGGTGATACCCCGAGCTATGACAGTTTTAAAAGTTTTCCTTTTCTACTTTACTTTCCCTCAGTATCTTTTCCATGAGAGAAGCAGAGTAATCCTTCTAAAACAAGGTTAGATTATTTCACACTTCTGTCCCAAACCCCATAGTAGCTTCTAGTTTTACTTATAATAAGTATGAAGTCCTTACTGTGGTGGTAAGACCCAAGATGGTCTGGTCCCAGTCACCATTCTGACCTAATCAACTTCCGTTTTCTTCTTGCTGACTCTTTCCAGCCACATGGGACTTCTTGCTTTTTCCTGATTCATCAAACAGGCTTCCAGCTTAGGGCCTTTGCATCTGTTGTCCCTCTTGCAGGGACATTCATTTTTCAGCTCTCCTCATACCCTAGAGTTTTCTGCTTGAATACTGCATTCTTAAAAAATACTTCGCTGACCACCCTGTTAGCTCCTGTTAACACTATTTGATGAATATATTTGTCAGTTTATTATCTCAGTCCCACACTATAATATGAGCTCCAAAAAAGTGGGGAGTTATCCATTGCTTTATCGCTAGGTCCCATAAGAGAGAGAGCCTGATACATTATAGGCATTTAATATTTGTTAAATGAATAAATAAAATAATGAATTGATCTTAAAAAAACACAAAAAACTAAAAACCCTTCTGCACATTTTCTAAAACACTATCTTTTATTTCTGCTGACCATGAAATATCAGCCACATGTTATGGATAGAACTTGTGTTCGACGCTACTCTTTTTGTTAACATAATATATAGCCATGCACCCTCACTTACCAAGGCCATTTTAATGTCAAATTTGAACCATTCAAGAGTCTTCACAGTAAAACTCCACAGAAAAGACAAAATTATAATTCATCTTCTATGCTATCCACAAAATTGCAGTGCTCAAATGGATATTAAAGCTATGTAATCTAAGTAGCAAAGACTTTTGCAGACGGCTGTTCTTTTTATGAAATTTAAATCTTGGAACAATGATTGATAGGGTAGAGGGAAATTAGCCTTCCCAAGATTTCGCAAGTTCATCAAAAGCTTTATTCTTTAATAAGCAAAGGCAATGAATAAGAGTTCTTATTGTGGCAAAAGTCTAAATGGACAGATTTTTAAAATAAAAAGTTTTACTTTTAAGTGTCTCTGTGTGATTCCCTTTAAAATGGCATAGAACCCCTTCAACATCTGGATGCCAAGGAATGAGCTTACTGGAATAAAGCTTTCTAAGATTTTCCAAAATAGTCGTTAAGTTCAATTCACTTCTATGATAAATATCACAGCTGGACCTGATGACTTTACGGTGACTTTATCTATCTCTTAGAGTATTTTAGGGATCTTGAAAAAAATGTTCTTAAAATCCTATACCTGGCTTCCCTGGTGGCCAGTGGTTAAAAATCCACCTGCCAACACAGGGGACATGGGTTCGAGCCCTGTCCGGGAAGATCCCACATGCCACGGAGCAACTAAGCCTGTGCGCCACAACTACTGAGCCTGTGCTCCAGAGCCCGTGTGCCACAACTACTGAGCCCATGCGCCACAACTACTGAAGCCCGCACACTGATAGCCTGTGCTCTGCAACAAGAGAAGCCACTGCAATGAGAAGCCTGGGCACCACAACGAAGAGTAGCCCCTGCTCGCTGCAATTAGAGAAAGCCTGCGCACAACAACGAAGACCCAAAGCAACCAAAAATAAATAAATTAAAAAAAAAAAATCCTATACCATGTCCTCTGTTTTACTAGACTGTAAGTTTTGTGAGGGTAGAGACTTTCAGTGTCCTGCTCTGCATTGAATCTCCAGTGCACCTAAGTAGTAAAGTTACACATAAAATACTACTGTGTCTTTACTTCCTGATAAGTGACCTTTCTTTAATTTGTCAAAGACATACATAAGGCTACAAAAGAAATGAAGTTTTGATTAAGTAAATACAATGAGAAAAGCAGTTCAGTTTTTACTTAGAAAATAGGCTTTGAGGCTTACATTAGAAATAATATTTCTAAAAGCCAAACCTAAAAAATCAGATAAACTGGGTTTATTTGAAGAAAAGAAAATGTGTTCAAGATCCAGAACAAATAATGTAGCAAATTAAGTTGATGTCAGAGCAATAGATTTGGAAGAGAATTAAAGATGAAATAGCTGAGCCAAACTCCCTAGATAATCTGATAAGTGTTGTTGATTTTGGCAAAGGGGGTGAGTGACATAGACCTTCATAGAAGTTTCTGAGGCTGAAGATGAGATCCATCATCTGGATGGACCAGGGAGTCAGCATTGAGAATAGCCTCCACTCACCTCCTTTGACATTTTTCGTCAGTGCCAAAGAGCTATTTGAAAGCAAGGATAATGCCTGCAAGCCTTGCCTTGCCATTCAAGTGAGAATCCCATAGCCTGTACAGAGAAGCTGCCTCATCTGTTCAACTCACCCTACTGATTGGTGCCCACACATCACCCAGAAGTGGAGTGTATGCCCTGAAATTTTGGTGAGTCCCATCTGAACTGCCTACATGGGCATCTAACTTCAATGTCCTAAGACATTTTTAAGTCCCACAGTAAAGTATAGAGTCCTAGGTGATCACCTAGATTATGATAATGTGGAAAAGAAACCTGAATCATCAGTACCTGGTGAGACCACAGAGTGATAAAATCCACCCCCAGTATATCTCACATGGTGAAGGCACTAAAAATATTTTCCAATATTCAGGACATATCTTCTTTTTGTGACATTTAACTCATATTCATACATAAATGTTGTTCTGGACTATCTATCAATCTATCTGAAATAACCTTTTTTTTTTTTCTTTTTTTTTACTTTGTATTCCATCTTGCTGTATAAATGTTCTAAGGTGGTTGTGAGCACTTGTGAGTATTTTATGTGACTAAATATGCATATGTATTGTTTTATTTACCTCAGTTTACCAGGAAGGATAAACACAATTTTCATATTTAATTAGTCTATAACACAGACAGATTTTACAATTCTGAATGTAAAATAAGTAAAACTATACTCTTTTTCCCCAAATAGGGGAAAATGTATATATATCCAAGATGGCCTACCTTTCCTTAATACTGGCATTATAATTAGGTAATATCCCAAACTTTTTCCTCTCCAAACATTTTCTTCTTAATAGTTGGTGCTATTAAGAAGGTAGCTATACCACAAACTTTGCTCTCTGGCTGTACTTCGTTGTTCATACCATTAATAAAAAGGATGTATTGACTACTTTCTCTTCACAAGGTACAGGAAAAGACATGGAAGAAATCCTGTTTTGAAAGACAGAATAA
This sequence comes from Balaenoptera acutorostrata, assembly GCF_949987535.1. NCBI lineage: Eukaryota > Metazoa > Chordata > Mammalia > Artiodactyla > Balaenopteridae > Balaenoptera > Balaenoptera acutorostrata. The sequence goes on from NC_080071.1 coordinate 4,075,701, forward strand.
ACATATAGTACAAAATGTTTTATTTTTGTAATATATAATGCTTAAATGACAGAAGAAAAATGTAATCTGATTATTGGCAGTTACTACGTTAATTATACAACTGCCATTAAAATATGAATTTAAAAAATATAATGGTAGGCTAATGTGAACAAAAGTAACCTAGTGAGGCCTTAGAAATCCTCCTGCTTGGTTAAAATGAAAAACAAAACAATTTGCTTCTATTTTTTGTAAAATGCGGTCATCCCAGGGTTCCATCTTCTCACAAAGAAATTCATCAAAATTACACAATTTTGTTACCTACTTATTAAACCTGAATATACATGATCACCATTTCAATGTGCGATTTTCATAGATATTGAGCTTATTAGGATATAACATATAGTGTGTTCCATTTGTCTAACCTAATAAACTCAGAGGGTATGAATCATATTTACTCAATGGTTTTATCTTATACGTCAGAGAAAATAGGGTGGAAAGGTAGGAGGTGTGATGTGGGAAAGGTATGTCAAAATAATGTTGAGCAGTCTGTAGACATTTTTCAAACAGCTTACATTCAGTAGAGCATGCTGGATCTTGGACTTCTCTGCAACTTTCTCTCAGTTCTTCTAGTAATATTCATAAACTCATTTTGCAGCTTTGCTCTTTTTCTCCCTGCATGCTGATTCCCCAGCTGTTTAATTTTTTGCTATTACTTATTTCAAAAGCATCTCAGCTTTAAAAGACAGCAATAGTAACAGAACCAAGTGCCAGGGCACTAGCATCACACTTGGCCAATAACTTACATTCCCGTAGGAAGATATTGATTATATATGAATGTGTAAGAAACCTGTCATTTTTACTCATCTCTTCTTATATTGGGCAGATATAGTTATTACTATAAAATTGTTTTTAAAAAGCCACTATTATGCCTTTGCGGGTTTTGTTTATTATTTTCAAAGGACACATAATAACATCAGTCATTTCATGCACTGTGCAAACTGTGTACATCATCTGGTACATGACCCTATGTTTTTTGCCACAATGAAATGGGTATTTGAGTGTTTACAGAGATTCTAAAGCAGCCACTCAGTATAAGTATTCTTTGTTTGTCTTACTGTTATTTTTTTTTTCTAATCTAAGTATGTAAATTATCTGGTTAAAAGAAAAGCATTCTGAAATATTAGTGAACTGTTTCCTGTCTAAGGTGATAAATACAAAATCTTCCCCATAACTGCCTCTTGGATTTCTACTATTTCTTCACATTTCTTTAAAACAAAAATGTTATTTGGTATCATGACCCCCTCCGTTGACCCCCTCTCTATTTTCCCTATGAGTCAAATCCTGACTTCATTTCTAATCAGACAGACACCATAGAGAAACATTTTCAATATGCTTTTGTTAGCATCCTAGAAATCTTTAATCGTCCATTCTTCTATTGTCTATTCATTTGTCTGTGTTTAATCATAGAACCAGGTTATTGGACCCAGCAGGATTGAATAATATGGGAAAAATCACATACTCATATGCGTTGGCCCCCTACAGATCCATACATTGATTTAAAACTGTGGATAAGCTGAGACATGAAGAAGGCTTGCTTTCCCGTTCCAGTTTTACAACTGGATCATGAGATCTATGACTTGATTCAGAACTTAGTTACTAACCTGCAAAACTGGGAATAATATCCGTCTTCTAGAAAAGCTGTGAAAATTTTAACTGAAGTAACATTTGTGATGGACATAAATTCATTTCTCTCATCTCAGATTCACTCTAGGAAACACGTTTTGAATTGAATGCTATAGAAAACCAATCTTTCAATTTCTTAAACTTTTAATCTCTCAATCAGTGGAAATCATATGTCCACAGAAAAACTTGCACACAAATGTCCACAATAGCATCATTCATAACAGTGAAAAAGTAGAAATAAGCCAACTATCTATCAATCGATCAATAAATCAAAATGTGGTATGTATATATAATGCCATATTATTTGGCAATAAAAAAGACATGGTTGCAACATAAAGGGAATATGGAGGGACTATACAACATGGAAGGAATAAAAAAAAATGTTAAGTAAAAGAAGCCAGTCACAAAAGACCATGTATTGTATGATTCCATTTCTATGAAATATTGGTAGCAGCCTAATCTATGTACATTAAATGTAGATTCGTGGTTGTCTATGTCTGGGTAAGCTGGGGGAATAGGGAGTGGCTGCTAATGGGTAAGGGGTATCTTTTTGAGGTGATGAAATATTCTAAAATTGAAAATGGTGATGGTTGTACAAGTCAGTAAATAATACTAAAAACTACTGAGCTGTAGACTTTAAAAGGATGAATTTTATGGTGTGTGAAATATATCTCAATAAAGCTGTTATTTTAAAAAATTGGCACAAGTAGCAGAAGTCCAACAGTAGATATCTATGAGAGAACAAGAGGAACAAAGCATTAAAATGATAGATAGACACAAGGTGGTAGCTGAAATTATTTGTTTGTGAGCAGTAGTGAAATAATTTTTTTTTTTCCAGAAAAAATAGGCACGGATGAAGGGTATGTATGCTTTGGGGAAAGAGGTTGGTGGTACCTTATAGGGCTGTAGCTACAGGATTGATGATGTGGAAGAGCAAGAAAACACTGCCTATTACACTCTTTAATATGTTTAATATGGAAAAAGGATTATGTGTATATGGATGTATTTGGTAAAGTGCTATGCTCACTTTAAAAGGTATTACTGTTCTCTTAGCAATAGTCAGGAAATTTTTAATTGTCTCCAGCTGAATTCTTCTTACATCTGTTGTAGTAGCTGTTCCTTCTCTACTTTCCTCAAGTATTCAAATAGAACCCCAGTGTTTTATTTTATAACAGAGAAAAATGAGCACGATGCTTACATCTAGCCATTCTGACACGATGATAGTTTGATTGACTCAGCTGGAAAAAATTAGACACGTTAAAAATAAGCAACACAAAATAAAAGTGATAATTGCTAAAACCATAATCAATAAACCCTACAATAAATTAAAAATTTACTTAAGAATTAAATCTTTTTAAATAACACTGAATATTATAAATATTGACCCTCAAAAATTAGATGTCAGAGATACAATCAGCACAAAATGAAATGGGCATTGATGAAAACTATATACAGTAAAATTTAGATTTGACAAAAAATTAAGACTATGGTAAAATTAAGATCTGCAATTTGTGACCTTGGAAAATTGATCTTGTTAGAGTTAATGGCTACACATGAAAATGCACATTGTCACTATTTGTAATCTATATGATATATATGATTGGACAGGATCTAAAAAATCTATTTAAAGAATGAAAATTTCATTATATAATTTACATGAAAATTAATAAATACCAGTAAAAATAATTCATTAAAAATTTTAAAACATGAAAAAGAATTGTGAACATTTTAAGAGCACTTGATAGAAATTTGATCAAGGAACTTTTTGAAAAATTTACATCTGTCAAATTATTTATACACATAAATATAAAGCCAAAATATCTGAGAAGTTAAAAATGTGTCAAAATAGCAGAGTGAAAAAAAATATGTTACTTTATATAGAAACCATATGAGATAATGGTTAAAAGCTCAAATTCTTTTTTAAAAAAATTTATTGACATATAGTTGTTTTACAATGTTGTGAAAGCTCAAATTCTGATGTCAAATAATCCTGAGTCTAAATCTTTGCTCTACCAAACATGTGACCTTAAGTATTTAGCCCTTCCAAACCTCAGTTTTCTCAGCTGCACTATGGCAGTAATACATTATTTATCCCATACTGTAGTTATGGATATTAAATGACATACTTGAAATAAAGTGCACAGTGTAGTGTCTGGTATATAATGAGCTTCCTATTTTGGCTAAATAGACAGTTACCATTAGACAAAATGTTTATTAACTTCCTGTCTTTCCACTTTAAATTTTTTAATATGTTCAATCTCCCTCTCTTCCACCTTCTCTGAGTAAGAAATTTCTCTCTTGCTTTCCACATTAACCCTTTTCCAGTACCTTGATTTCAAACTTCCTTACTTTTTTTAGGACATTGTTCAATCATTTGGCCCAATTTCTAAAACCAGAGAAATTTGCTGTTCATTTTCTTATTCACACTATAGCTCCTGTAATATGCAGGAATATAGTTTCTTATTATATGCTATTATAATTATATAATTTTTAGAGTTTGAGTAGACTCACAATCTATCATAAAGAGTCTGCTATGTAATAATACCCAATTTCTTTATATGGTGTTCAAAGATCCGTTTTTATAATTCCATCCTCCCAAACAGACCAATAGAGAAAACAACTATTCCTAAATGTTCCTAAATGTCAACTCTTTGGAGTCTGACGATAGCTCTCATGCATTAGTTAAGTGTTTTCTTTCCCAGGATAAATATTGCCAGTTCTTACAGAACACAATTTTAAGATAACCCTGGTAATAATCTGGAAGTACTTGGGTCTGTGAATATCCTTTAAACATGTAACAGATAGATCTGACCACCACAGGTTTGAGCACTGGGTACAGAAGTTATATTTTGAGTTCCTACTATTGCTTAGCAATGTGCTACTCTCAGTAGAGCATCTTATAGTATGTAGTACTAATTTAGTGGATGAGGAAACTGAGTCAGAGTTAAATAACTTCTCTAAGATCACACAAATGGCCAGATTCAAAGTCAGATCTGTCCAGTGCCAAAGTCCATGTACATTTTTATACCCAACTGCCTCCTCTATTCTAGGCCCTTTTCCTCTATAAATGCAATCTGTACATAGCATTAGTATTTTTTAATGTTAACAAAACTTAAATTCTTATTTTTAATGTTGAAACAAAAAGCAACTATTTCTCTTTTATGATTTACTTTCCTTAATGTAGATTTCTATGTTGTTTATTTTTTGAAATTGAATTACAGCTTTTGGCATCATTCCTGGATAGATATACACATAAATGTAAACGTTTGTGTTTGAGCACACACATACATGTACAATGTATGTATGTATAGATGTGTGTGGAAGATGTGTGTATATATGTTTGGTTCTGAGGTATACACACATATCTCCACGTAGGTACATATGTACAAAACAAATACATATATGCATTGAAACATTACTTTCTTGGTGTTTCTTAATATCTTCTAGATAAATGAAGTGATTAAATCAAACTTCTGCTTTGAAGAAATAAAATCTGGTACTTTAAACACTAATAAGAAAATGTGCTATAATTAAGTGAAATAATTTTCTAATTTTTCTTTGCATTTAAATGAAGTGAAAATTCTGAGATTATAAATCAAAACACGTCCTAGTCATTAACAGCCTGCAAACTTATTTTTAAAAATCTGCCTTTAAATGCTTTCTTAAAAAAGTATCTAAAATCTAAATGTCTAAATATCTTAAATATTTTAGAAAAATTAACATACTTCTCAAGATTATTCACATAAATTTATATGACCAGTGGGTACAATATTTTTCTGAGTGCTGAATAATATTTCAAAATGGTATACAGTAATAACACTTCTCAATGTCAAAATATGGCAAAAGATATACTTTTAAAGATGAAAAGTCTAAAAGAAATTCTAGCTATTTTCTCACACATATGATATATCTATTCTAAGTGAATTTTTAGCCCTTTAAAAACCTGTATATAAAGAAATAATTCTGAACAAAAAACTTTAATGACATTCATTAATTTTTCAGTATTATTTTTTCTAATATTAATTTTCTGATGAATTGGGAATATTAAAGTGGGCCTGTTAATTACGATAAACACTATTTTAATTGTAAATTTCAATCAAATATTAATTTATTATCTATTTACTATCTATTATCTATTACTATCTCTGGTAATAACTCTATTCTGGGAACAGGCCCTCTATCTAAATTTTTTTAGGCAGTTAGGGGGAAGTCAAAATTTCTTCCTGAGTCTTTTGTTGTTGTTTTCAGCTTGAAATAATTTACATGCCAGAGACATTTTGGGGTGACAAGTGTTGCTCCCCTATAAGACCTTTATCAACCATTCTACCTAAAGGTATAATGAATCCTTAGAGAGTTAATATTGTTACACACTCACAAACACCCACATATACATACAAACTTTCACACCTTTCAGGAGTCCTGAAATAGCTTTTTATATATATTTATATTTCATGCTGTCAGTGAATCATAGGACCGCACTTCAAATTCTCCTCTTTTTTCTATATATTTTTTCTAACAACTTTGTGTTAGAGCCTCTCATTTATTCATTTATTCAGTGTCTACTATACATGAGCTGACATGTAATTTATGAGGCAAACCAAGACACTTTCGAGAGTTAAGGAGGTGTTATGAGCAATCATGTCAGGTCATCAGGCACAAAACAGGACTGCCCAGGCAACTGGGGAGTAAGGGAATTCAGTCAAACCATATGCTAGTCACAAGTCAGACATGGTTCCTGCTCTTGTGAACCACACAGTCTAGCGGATAAGTTAGACCCAAATCAAAAAATAAATTAAAAAAAAAAGTTCCATGTATCAAGGAAATAGATGTGATGCTGAGTTGTGGAACAGGGTGGTGAGTGTGAGGAGAGTTGGGGTGATCAGATCATTATCTGGAGGTAAAGTTTAAACTGAGTTATGAAGGATAAGAAAAGGACTGATGGTGGAAAGCAAAGGGTGGGGTAGGATTCAGGGGTAACCTGTTGGAAAAGATACTTCCAGGCAGAGAAAATCATACATGCTGAAGTCAGAGGGAAGACAGCCTGAAGACCTGAAAGAAGTCCAGTTGGCCTTGAGAATCATACAGAAATAGTTTCAGAGCCCAGGAACCAGATTATGCAGTCTTTAAAGATGTAGCAAGAAGTATGAATTTTTATTTGATTGCAACGTAGAGCCTTTAAGGAGAGAAATGACATAATCCAGCAGGCATATTGCTCTGGCTGCTTTATGGAACACAATTTATAACGTTAGGGGTAAGAGTTGGAGGATGTCTGCAGTTGTATTTCAGACTAACGATTATAATGATGAGCCAGACAAGGATATTGGCATGAGATGGGGAGAAATGTACTGACTCAAGATTTATTTGGGGGGTAGAATTGAACAGATTCTATCTCTAGAACTTTGACCTCCAACATACTCTGAACTCTGGGCTAATATTTAAAACTGTTTTTAAAATATCTTTAGCATAGATATTTTCTAGGTCCATCAAACTCAACAAATCCAAGACTAAACTCAAGATAATGTTCTCAAAACCCCTTTGTCCCCACTCTGGTATTTCCTACTCAATAGTGATTTCCCCACTGAATTCAAAGAAGAAACCAGAGTTACATAAAAATATCCCCTCCCTCCACTTACCACATTCAAATGACCATGGATTCCTGTAAGTCTTATTCTCTACATTTCTGAAATGCAGCCTTCTCTTTGTTCTTCACCCTTGGCACTACATCCTTTATCTATGTTGTGGAAATTATACCTTATCAGTGGCAATTTCAAGGAAAGAAATATTGAAGTGTTTCTTCAATCACACATTCTAATTTTTCTCCTGTCTGCATGCAACTGGATGTAACAGTTGGAGCTAACTCTGTAGTTGAAAGGTCTGGAAAACACCATTTTCTTTCTCTCAAAAGCTCAGGGCATTGCTTTTGATCTTTGTTAAAAGATAGGAGTCCACTGCTAGTCAAGTGTGCTTCCTTGATTTTTCTTTTTGTTATATTATATATTAATATAAAGCCATAATACTTAGCTTAGAAACACATAATTTGGATGCTCTCTATCCTGGTATCAGAATCACATTGGTTTTTCCTCTGCAGACCCTCTGAATCTACTAAACCATAATAATTCATGCTCATCCAAAAGGAAAATAAAAGCTATATGTGTTTACCTGGCAACCAGCTTTACATTTTTTATATTCTCTTAAACAAGTAAAATATACATCTGATGGTTATGAGTTTGGTGACAAAAGGGGAAGTATATTTGTATTAATGTGTTTATGCTATATATTTGCAGAAGGAAAATAAAGAAACTTCAGGACAAATCATTCAATTTATTACATAGACTTTCATAAAATGTATGTAAGTGAAGCCCATTTTTGTTTTTCATTTGCAAATAAACTACTGCTTTAATGTTTCTCTCCTTTGAGAAATATGTACTTTTTAGATTCCCCTCTGCTCTCATAAAGAATATATATATTACACTAAAAAAAAATAAACTTTATAGTAGAAATTATTTTTCTTTACAGCAAATATAAAGTTTTCTCAAAACAATATTCCACTGGCAATCAAAGCCCTTTTTGGTTCTAATCTCTGGATAAGTCTGCATTTTCTGTTTTCTAATGTAAAAGGCAGAGATCAATCAGAAACTTCAGAAGAAGGGATGAAGGCAATTCAACTGGCACTGAGAGAAAAAGTTTAGGTAAATCATTTTAAAGACTGGCCTGATAGTATTAAAATTTACAGGCAATAGAACTAGAGCATTTCATTAAAAATATATTATTCCTTAGGTCAAACTAGGACTAAAGAACCAGGGAAAGAGAGTGTACCATTTGACTGAAGTTTATAAAAGCCTGGGAATTTAATTTAAATGGTACCTGATGAAAGCCCCTGATGCAGTGTCTCCCACTAAAATGACTTGGAAAAAACTTAGGGGAAATACAAGACAAAAATTCACACCACCACTAAATTCTAGTGATGCTCGAAAACTTGCTCCCAGTATCAAGGAGAGATTTCCTGTGATTACAGGGCCAATGGGCTGGACTAAGAAACACAACCAATAACCGGAATGTTTAGCCAGAGGAAACAGAATAAGGGTGTTAAAGTAACATGAAAGTAACATGCTTTGGGAGTTCCCTGGTGGCCTAAAGGTTAGGATTCCACACTTCCACTGCCGTAGCCAGGATTCAATCCCTGGTCGGGGAACTGAGATCCTGCAAGCCATGCAGCATGGCCAAAATCAAAAGTAATATGCATTGTTTTCTCAAGCCCACTGTCTATTCCCTAGTTCAGAAATAGTAAGTCCATATGAATAGCAAACCCAGCAGTCACCAATTACTGTATGAGCATTACTACTTAAAGAGTAGCTTAACCCTTTTCCCAAACAATGGGCTTTAATAGTTTTTTTTTTTTTAAATGGAAAATGGGTAAAATAGATGAAGGTGGTCAAAAGGTACAGATTCCTGGTATAAAATAAATGTCATGGGGAATACAATATATAGCATGGTGACTATAGTTAATCCTGATCATATATTTGAAAAAACAAAACAAAACAAAACTATTTTTCTTCAACAATTCCAGGAAGCAACTGAAAAACCTGGCAGTAAGTTTATGAGATGAAAACTTGCAGAAGTTCATTTTACCTTGGGAGATGTAGTTCCCCAAATGGTAAATTTGGGGAAAGGAAGAAATGAAAGAAGATTGTAGTTTTCACCAATTCAAAAAACCAACATATCATAGAAGCAAGTTATCTTGATTAGAAGAAAACACCACATAGTCTAATACATGTAGATGAAGTGTCTCATAGACACTGAGAGTGGGGAGAAGAGACGTGCATCACCCTGCCTTTCAGCGGAAAGTCTGAGGAAGTCATTTGAGTAGAATCAAGGGCAAAAAATATATTACAATTATCATCAAACAACAGGTTTGCCTTCTAAAGTAGACAAATAATTGGAAAATAGATAACATGGTTCTAATATATTGTGTCTGCCTGTAACTAAAGCCCCACGTATTTTTTTGGGGGGAGGGGGGTTGTGACACTTGTGTTCATATTTAAAACAAAATTCTTTCTCAATGTTTTTGTCAAACAGATCCCATTAGAGCACTGCTTTTGTTTTTCTCAAGTTTGTTTTTCCCTTCTGAGAAGATCTCTTCACAAGCATGGGCACCAAAAGCACTTCTTTTTGGTGAGTCTCTTAAAAATACATCATGAGAGAATTTTCAAACACATACTGTGAGTTGACCCCTCTTGGCACTCATGATGTCTCTCATTATCAGCATTAAAACATTATCCATGGCTGGATAATTCCTCAACTTTGATAAAACTCTACCACAGAATATCATTGCCCAACTTTCTTTGTTGATCACTGAACACGTTTTATTAATTATTATTTTAGGGGCTTCCCTGGTGGCACGGTGGTTGAGAGTCTGCCTGCCAATGGAGGGGACACGGGTTCGGGCCCTGGTCTGGGAAGATCCCACATGCCGCAGAGCAACTGGGCCCGTGAGCCACAATTACTGAGCCTGCGCGTCTGGAGCCTGTGCTCCGCGACAAGAGAGGCCGCGATAGTGAGAGGCCCGCGCACCGCGATGAAGAGTGGCCCCCACTTGCCACAACTAGAGAAAGCCCTCGCACAGAAACGAAGACCCAACACAGCCGTAAATTAATTAATTAATTAATTAAAAAACAATAAAATAGGGCTTTCCTGGTGGCGCAGTGGTTGAGAGTCTGCCTGCTAATGCAGGAGACACGGGTTCGAGCCCTGGTCTGGGAAGATCCCACATGCCACAGAGCGGCTGGGCCCGTGAGCCACAGCTGCTGAGCCTGCGCGTCTGGAGCCTGTGCCCCGCAATGGGAGGGGCCGCGATAGTGAAAGGCCCGCGCACCGCGATGAAGAGCGGTCCCCGCACCGCGATGAAGAGTGGCCCCCGCTTGCCGCAACTAGAGAAAGCCCTCGCACGAACCGAAGACCCAGCACAGCCAAAAATAAATAAATAAATAAATAAATAAATAAATAAAATTAAAAAAAAACAATAAAATAAAAAAATTATTATTGTTTTACATTATTTCTACTGGGTTTTCTTCTCCCTGTAAACAGGCTTCAGTCGTCACTAGCTCTTTAAAAGCGCCATGATCAAACCCACTTATAATAACGGTCCTTTGCCACACCTGGCCTTGTCTCTCTGCCATGCTTTCAATAGACTCTACTGCAGTGAGCATGCATCAGAATCACCTGGAGGGCTTGTAGGACCATAGGCTACAGTGCACCAACCCCACAGTTTCTGATTGGTAGCTTCGGAGCTGGGCTGAGAATTAACATTTCCTAATAGGTTCCCAGGTGATGCCAATACTGCTGATCTGGGACCTCACTTTTTTTAGTACACTAAAAAAAATAAACTTTAGAGTAGAAATTATTTTTCTTTACAGCAAATATAAAGTTTTCTCAAAACAATATTCCACTGGCAATCAAAGTCCTTTTTGGTTCTAATCTCTGGATAAGTCTTTGCATTTTCTGTTTTCTAACGTAAAAGGCAGAGATCAATCAGAAAATTCAGAAGAAGGGATGAAGGCAATTCAACCGGCACTGAGAGAAAAAGTTTAGGTAAATCATTTTAAAGACTGGCCTGATAGTATTAAAATTTACAGGCAATAAAACTAGAGCATTTCATTAAAAATATATTATTCCTTAGGTCAAACTAGGACTAAAGAACCAGGGAAAGAGAGTGTACCATTTGACTGAAGTTTATAAAAGCCTGGGAACTTAATTTAAATGATACCTGATGGGGCTTCCCTGGAGGCGCAGTGGTTGACAGTCTCACTCTGAGATTCAGGGCTCCACCAACGTGCCTTGTGCTTCATGCCTTGTAGTCTTTGCCAATTTTCACAGCTAGAGCCACTTAACATGTTGATTCTGCCCCGCGCACGTAGGAAGGAATACAGGCCTTTCATTGGTTCAGTACGGCACGTAACTTTACGGCGGATTTGACGTGGGTAGCGGAGCTGAGCCTTTGCTGAGTTCCCCAGCTCCCATCCTTCCTGCCCTTCTGGATTCCTTGCTGGGCCCGCTTTTTCCTTTGGGACTAGGATACTTTGATTTCCCTTGCTCTGTTCCTTCTGGAAGCCGAAGATGAGCAGGTAAGTTCACTGGGAATCTACCTGGTTGCCTTTTGGACATTTGTGACCGTCTGCTCACCTTGACGGTGTTTTGCCTGCACTGAATTCTTTCCATTGCTTGTTGTTAAGACTTAGAAGTTTGTCTTTTCTGTGCCAGTGAGTCCAGTGTCCTGGGTCTGGTGTTCCCGGACCTGACTTCATATACCCCAGGCTACCTTCTCTGCTTTTTAAACATGGATTATTTATTCAGTTGAACAACGTTGCTGCAATTTCTATGGCTGCTGCCCATTCTTTCCCTCTCTTGATTTCTGTGTTTCCAGACCTCTCAACCCCAGGCTTTATCTTCCTCACACTCTAAGACTCAGTGGTGGCTTGGTCTTTTTTTTCTATGAATTATTACTTTTCTGGTAATATCATGTTCCTTGGCTGGAAGGTTCTAATGCCACCTACATACATGACTTAGATACAAGTAAATCAACTATATTTTTTCCGTTTTAAACCTGTCTCAAGGAGGTCTTTGGGCTTGGTATGAAAAGTATATTCTGAGGATCAGTGGCTTTCAGCATGTTAGGTGAGCTTGTTAAAATTTAGAGCTTCAGGCCCCATCTCTGATGTACTGAGTTAGAATCTATGGTGCAACGAGAGCCCCAGGTGATTTTCATGCACATAGACGGTATGGCATCTATAGGATGAACTGCTCTCACCTGAGATTAATTGTGACTCTCAACCTTGCCAATCACTGTTTTTTTCAATTTCGTTATGGCCACTGTGTAATTTTACAAACCTGTGTTGGGTGAGTTTCCCGCTGACAATGCGCATTGTGACCAACAACCCATGATTCTGCAGGAACCCAGAATCTCTCTGTGTACATCTCACATTTATTGTTTCTTGGTATATCTTTTGCACAAGGTCTTTTCAACTATGTCAGTATACCAAAGGAATATTTCTTCATGCTTTTAACCATGATCTGATGTGGGCTTGGATGACAGGCAGCCTGAGGGTCCAGAGTGGATGGGTACAACTCAAATTCAACAATAAATTTTAGGTGCTTAATGTAATGCTGGCCCACAGTAGGTGACCATCCAAACATCTCTCATCAGCATTTATTATGGAGAAGGTGTTGAAAGTATATAAGGCTGGGTGAACTAACTCCATCCCAGAGTTGCTGTGGTGGGTAGGGCTAGCAGTACTGGTCTGGACAGAGACCAGTGAATGGCCTTGTTGCCAGAAACCCATCCCTGAAGGAGCAGGTCTCCAGCCAGTGACTGAGTCCAAAAGTCATGGCCAACCATTGCAGGGAGGAGGCTAATAAAACATATGCAGAGTGTCAGAGCCTCAGTCAAGACTGCCTACATTCAGGATGGGACTTACAGCCCCAAGAGGAAGAAACTGCCACATTAACCTGGAGACTCAGGTGGACAGGCCCTCATTCATAAGCAGTGCCATAGAAAAAACATGGATTCTAGAATCCAAGCTGGATTTGTGTGACCATGAGTAACTTTATCCTCAGATGGTCTTCCTAGGGAAATGAAAATGCATGTCCAGGGTCTAATAGAGGATTCAAATAGTAGATACTTAATTAAATGGTAGTTACTGTTATGTTTATTATAGAGGAAATCATATTCTTATGTGAGCCTATGGACCTCAGGGCTGCTCCTGGTTCTTTGAATTCTGACCCGATTGGTTGGAGGGTTGGATTGCTAGTGTAGTATCTTGTTCAGGATCCGAGCAGATGGAAGCATGCATGCTCAAAGCTCAAGTGCTTAGCTAGATATATTAGAGGACTTTTTTTTTTCCTTTCCTCTTTTGTTCTCTTGCGATTTGATGAATATCTTTAGTGTTGTGTTTGGATCCCTTTTTCTTTTTTGTGTGTATATCTATTATAGATTTTTGGTTTGCAGGTCCCATGAGGTGAAAACATTACATAGGAAGAGTAAAAGACAAAAATTATAGGAAAAAATTAGACCCATTCTTAGATTTATTCTGAACAATTTTTATATTCAATGGCTATATTTATAAGAGCTTCAAGACAGGAAAATAAAATTATATACAAAGTGTGGTATAATAAGAAATATAGTTGGTCTTTGTCCCTGATTCCTTGCACACAACTCCTAAAATCCTTGGAATTTCCTGAATGATAGTATTTTTTATTACTCATAAGGAGTGCTTTTGAGCTTTTTTTAGTTTATGCTAATGAGGTGATTTAAGGTGGAGGCCTCTGGATAGTCTTTGGATGGGGCTGGTCACAAGAAAAAACAAGTGATCAGAGAGTTGGAACTTTCAGCCCCACCCACTGACCTCTGGGAAAGGGGGAGCTGCAGATTAAGTTCTATAAAAACTCTTGAACAAGGAGATCTGATGAGTTTCCGGGTTAGTGACTGCACTCACACATGACAAGAGGGTGGCACATTCCAATTACATGGGGACAGAAGTTCCTGTGCTTGGGACCCTTTTTGATCTCTTCATCTTGTTGTTCACATATATTGTTTATAGTGTCCTCTATAATAAAGTGGTGAATGTAGGTAAAAGTTTCTCTGAGTTCTGTGAGTCACTGTAGCAAATTAACTGAACCAGAGGAGGGAGTTGTGGGAACCTCTGATTTATAGCCATTCTGTCCGAAGCACAAATAACAACCAGGACTTGTGATTGACATGTGAAGTGGGGGAAATCTTGTGAGACTAAGGCCTTAATCTGTGGGATCTGTTGCTAGCTCCAGGTAGATAGTTTTAGAATTGCATTAAATTTGTAGGACACTCAGTCAGTGTCCACTGAGAATTGGAGAATTGCTTGGTAGTGTTTGAAAAAAACATAACATGTTGGACAAAGGAACCAAATTCACACTGATTTCACACAACTTACAGCACCAAATTTTAGAAGAAAATGGAATATTATAAACAGAGTTTTGGGAGAAAAAGAATAGAAACATAAAAATTTTAGAATCAGGCAGATTTCCTTTCATGTATAGAAGAAACAACAGTATTATCACATACACAGGAACAGAAAATAACCACTCAAGCACCGTTTAAAAATATTTAGTTGAAGACACATGTCAGTCCACCTAAAATATCAATCCATCTGAGTAAGTAAGTAATGGAAGGCAATGGATATAAACTATTTTGTGAGATTACTGAAATCAGCTAAATATGTTTAAAAAAAATTGCGATACAGCTGTCAAAAACTATTCTTGAAAATAAAGATTTTTAAAATGGACACCAAAACTCTCAATTTAAATCCTGAATGATATGAACAAAGTCTAAAAACTTGGAGGTTCCTAGATAAAGTTGGAAAAAATGTTGGTTGAATAGACATGAATAGTGTCATTTGTGGGCATATCCCCCCCAAAAATTTAGTAATTGCTCCATGAATCATCCATTATAAAGAAAGACCATTATTTATACTTCTGAAAATTGGAAACGTGAAATGCCCAATTATTATGGGTTGGCTAAAGAAATTATGGTACATGCATTTGATAAAGTGTTATATAGCCATACAAATCATAATTTAGAATATTTAATGACATGTATATGCAAATGGATGGTAGAAAAAATATTAGGATACAAAGATGTCTATGCAAGTTTATACTAGGTTTGATTAAACATTCTACATGTGTACACATTTATATATTTATAGATGTATACATCACTCAAAATAATTCTAAAAATTTTCTTGTAAGGAAATACTTCAGGGGGCATTAACTTGCATTATAAATAATAGATATACTAACAATTTTATTAATGGAAACTTCTGCTATAGTTTTGAATTTTAATGATGTGCTATTACAGTTACATACAGTAGATAATGAATGGATATCACTGTTATACTAACAAAAGTATGCTTTGCATCGATACCTGGGAATTTGTGCTGCAATATCCGCATTCAACATTTGATCATTTCTGAGATAAATGTTCATATAAGCACGAAATGGGTAGAGATTTCCAAATTAAACTTGGGACTCAATTTTTAACAAAAGTTTTTGTGTAGAATAGGCATTTTATGCATAAACATAATTGGCTATATATGTGCATGTCTTGTGCTAGTAGAAACTTGTAAATACAGAGCTGCTCGTGCATGTTATATATGAACATGTAGGGGGAAACTGAAAAGATTTCCACTTAAACATGAAAGATCAGATACAAAATGTATCATCACATGCTTCCAAAACACAGAAATGAAAGTAAAGACATTAAAACACATACATTCAATACATACATGCACAAACACACACACATGAATTTTAAAAATGAAAATATAGTAGAGATGACAACAAGAATTTGAAGTTAGAATTTTGATAAACTAGTAATAACTTATCAGACTTCAGAAAGATGAATGCTCAGGGTATAATTAGTTTTTCCTTTGCAGAATCCTGGAAAAGCCCAGGAATTAGACATAGCAGGTATCACTGGTGGTAGGGTTGGATGGTTCTGTAAAGCAGAAGGATTGGTTGAAGGTCTGAATGAGAAACACTTGCATATACAGACAGAAAATGGGACGTTTACTGTGGAGAAGCTGATCCAGAGGAAATCTGCATTTTGAAAGACCAGTCAGAGCTGAGGGGGAAAAAAACAAAAGAAGAGGGGAACTAGGGAAAAAAACATCCTGAGCAGAGACATCCCACTCTGGCTATCAATGTACAGCTAAGTAACCCCATCCATTTGAGGAATAGCTCCAACGTGGAAGGCCAGACAAAAAGAATAACATATTGAAAAGGAAAATGAAGAAAACAGAAATACAGGAAATCAATATAAAGTTTTAAAACAAAATGCTATAAGGAATATTCTCAAAAGAGCTTTAGGAAATTAAAATATGGTAGCAAAAATTTACAAATCAGTAGAAAGATTGGAAGATAAATTTGAGGAAATCTCTCAGAATACAGAGCAATAAAGCAAAGAGAAAGTAAGCATTTTTGAAAAATGTGAGGTTGCAAAATGTTATGCCCTTGACTATTTTGGGGAAAGCTACTGAGAAGAGAACATATCTGTTAAGAGAATATGATGGTGCAATAGTGATAGGTACTATAAACAAAGGAAAGAAAAAAAAGTAATTATTAAATTCATGGAGACTAGAAAGTTGTATAAGAAAGGAAATGTAATCATAATATACTAGTTTAACCACCATTAAAATTTATATGATAATAATAATGTAAAGAGTGACTATGGAATTAAATATAATTGTAATATAGCCATATAGAAAGGATGGGATAGAAGATATGTATTAGGCCAGGAAGTCAGCAAGCTATGTAAGAAAGCCAAATATTATTTGTTCATATTTAGAAGTGAAAGATAATCTATGAAACTTAATTGTAAAGAAAAAGAAGTATTATATATGTGGAGATAAATATGACACGAAACAGCTAAAAGAGTTTAAATTACTGCACCTGGGAAATTGCAATGGGGATTGTGAAACAATGAAAAATTGATTGCTATTTTTATAGAATTTATAGAACTATTTGATTTTAAAAGTATAAATGTATAAAACTTTGATTTAAAAAAGTGAAATTTAAAAATGACACCTAAAGGAAACAAAATAAAACGTTAAGAGGTATATCCAGGTGGTCAGATTATGAGTGTTTTCAATTTTCTTCATTATAATTCTCTGGATTATGAAACTATCCTTCAATAACCCTGAATTACTATTATAAACAGATTAAAAAGACTGAGAAAAGACTGAGGAAACTCAACAATTGTGATTAAAAATAGCTTACTGTCAGCAAATTTTTAAGTTAAAAAGACGACTAATTTCTGAAAATATATATCTTGATGTTTCTCATATTTTATGAGAATTAATATGCATGTAAAGGAAAAAGCCTCACTTTTTATCAGCTATTTTAACGATTGTTAACACTTAAACTTTGAAAATTGATTAGACAATATGAATAAATGAGTTTGGCATCTTGTTAAAAAAAAACTCTTTCATTATAATTTTTCTTTATACTTTTTAAAAATGTTGAATATTAATCTCACTTCATCAGGTTTTCCCCCCAAAAACATAGACTGAAGTTATAAATGGGATTTCCCAGGCTTACTTCAATTTTGACCATATGTTTAAGAGAAACTGTGCTTACTCACAAGAGACAAGAAGGGATGCTAAGCAAAAAAAGATTTGTTTGACATCTGAAATGTATTGCAAAAAGTCTCTTCCTATCATAAAGAAACATCTGCTCTCTGTGTGGTTCACACAACTTGTTACTAGATTGCCAAGTAAGATACGACTGCCACAGCATTGCTTTTCCCACACACCAGTAAATACAATCATTATTGTCAAATGATACCATTAAATAAATTCTACCCAGCATTTCTGAAACCAGGACAGTAGTCCTGGGATTAAATAAGAGAAATTTTATGGGTTCTTAAATTCATTTGGATCATACCCATAAAGTTTTTCATATTTCTGTCTGATTCCATCCCCGTTGAATTATGCTTAAAACACAGTAGATGCTCAATAAATAATTGATATTATATTTGAAAATAATATTATTTTTTTATTTGGAAATAATATTAAGAATGTCTTGATCGATCAGTAAAATAAGGTTTATTTAAGTTATTACCATCTTTAAGAAATACAATAGTGATTTCCACATTCTATATTCATTGACATTGATGGTAATCATTTGTTTTAGCTCTTATATTTCTAGCAAATAAACTTTTAATTATCCTGATCTAATAATTTTCCAAGTTCTTATAATAGTCAGGGATACAGAATCTCAAAATACCTCAGTAATCCAAGCCAGATTTTTAAAATGTTCATAGCAAATTTATCTATTTTGTACAATTAAACTAATTCACTAATGTCACATGCACTTCAAACCTGGTCAGCTCACTCATTTGATCCTTATATAAATACTGGTCCTTTGATAGGATCTTTTCATCCTGGCATTATATTTCCTTTCTAACTTTCTTTCTAACACTGGTGTGGGAGAAGGTCTCTACCATTTAGTCTTTGACACAGTTGTAAAGGCCCATTGAGACCTCAGAACTTGTCTAAGTGGAAGTTAAAAAAGGCTTATTCCCTTTTTCTCAGTTTTACTGGTAATTCAAATATTTCATCTAATCACTTTAGTTCAATTTAGTATTTATAAAGTTTTTTTTTAATTCACTGTGATAAATGCTGAAAGATAAAGCTCTTACACTTAGGGAATTCACAGACTAGAACTGGAGATAGCAATATTCAAAATACTGAAGATTGTACGGTTTTCATATAGATATTAATTTCTGAATATGTTACATTTTTAACTTTTTCCTGTGGAAATTTTCATGTAAACACAAAAGTAAAGAGAGTATTCTGAATCCCCAAGGATTCATCTATCAGTTTCAGTTAGTATCAACATATGGTTAATTTTGCTTCATCTGTAAGATCCCACCCCCGCCATTCCCCCACCCTCAATGCACCTCTGGATTATTTTAAAACAAATCCAAGACATCATATCATTTCATCAGTAAATATTTCAATTTC
This sequence comes from Balaenoptera acutorostrata, assembly GCF_949987535.1. Lineage (NCBI taxonomy): Eukaryota > Metazoa > Chordata > Mammalia > Artiodactyla > Balaenopteridae > Balaenoptera > Balaenoptera acutorostrata. The sequence continues at coordinate 4,094,912 of NC_080071.1, forward strand.
TACTTCTAAGAAGTAAATATTCCTTTGTTTCTAACAAATCTATTAACAAATAATAAAATATGCTTAAAAGAGCAAGAGCTCTAAAGCCATATTATCCAAGTAGCTTCATTACTTAAAAGAGAGATGAGGGAGAGAGGGACTGGTTGTGACTTCCATAGTCTGACTCCTGCTTTTATACGTGTTTTTGCAGATCTTAGATGGTGAAAAGAGGGCTTTCAGGCCTTCATGCTTCTAGTTTCTCTCACCCTATATATTTTCAGTCTTGTGAGTGGTAATTCCTGTTCATACTCCTACCAGCCGCTTCTCAGTCATTTCCACTCCAGTCCCTCCAGCTAGTAAATTATTCTGTCCTTTGGGCTTGACTCTGTTGTTTCATTTATTCATGAATTTGTTTAAGTGAGTGATTCCCTTCTAGGCCAATCATTCTTAGGGGGGAAGAAAAGAAGCTCCTTGAGGGCAAAGACTGGATTTTATTTATCTGTATTCCATCAGAGACCAGATAAATACCTGACTTCTAAAAAGCACTCAATATATCTTAACTAAAAGAATAGGCAAGACATAAACTTCTCTCTTAACTAGTTTAATTCTCTAAGGGACAGGCTTAACTGGTTTTATATCTCACTTGGCACTTTGGGTACTCAATACATTTCATATTATAATAATTCTGGGAAGGCAAGTCATCTATGTCAGACCAGAGACAGGGTTTAACCATGCTTTTTGTGTTGCCCACTTCTCAGTGATTTTAGAATTGTTCTTGTCACTGCCACAAAAGCCCAGACCTACTGTTCAAAATGGAAATCTGCCAACAGATTCTCTAATGTAAAAACACCTTGGCAGATTTTGTGACAAAATATGATAACTTGAGATGAAGAAAGTTAACATTTTTTTTCTTGTATTTTAAAGAGATGTAGTAATTCTAGCAAAATTGTGATTGCATACTATTTTGGCAATATCTCAGGACACTGCCTTTACGATTTGCAGAAAATGATTGAGAAAATCACAATGTCTATTCTTGATAATAAGATGAATTATGCCAGGAAAACACTAAAGAAAAATTATTGGTCAAAAGGCACAAATTTCCAGTTATAAGATGAATAAGTTCTGGGAATCTAACATACAGCATGGTGATTGTAGTTAATAATGCTGTATTATACACTTGAAAGTTGCTAAGAGAATAGATCTTAAATGTTCTCATCACAAAAATGAAATGGTAATTACGTGATGGGTTAGAGTTGTTAATGCTAAGGTGGTAATTATTTTGCAATATATGTGTGTCAACTCAACACGTTGTACACCTTAAAGTTACACAATGTTATATGTCAGATATGTCTCAGTAAAGCTGGAAAAAAATCCAAGCTTAAGAAAAAAATGTTACCAACAAAACCACAAAGCATATATACATTTAAGAAAAATGGCAAACTAAATGCCCCTGTGACAGCTAAATTAGGATCAATTAGAAAGAAAAACTGACAATAGAATAATCAGAACCAAGAATAGAAATTTAGGTAATATATCAAAAATTGTTTAAATTAAAACTAGGCATATTTTCTTTCTCTATCTTATATTTTAATTTCAAAATTTTTATAGAGTTTCCATACGTGGTAAGTTATTTTACCCTGTGAAATGTAGTAGGGCTGATAGACACCCCTGCCAACATGATATATACAAACAACTTTTTACAGAAACACACATATACATCCCTTTGGTAAGAAACATTACGCATCTTGAAAAATATAAACATACAGAATATTTTACTGAATTTTTACTTTAAGTTCACAACAAGAGAAATTATTCTATGGTAATGTAAAGTAGGCTGCTTGGTAGAAAATGTGATTTTCCATATATAGAGAATCATTTTATAATTGCCTTATTGATGAAGAAAGGGTGAGAGGGGCCTGGAAACTCGCTCATTTCCTCATCATTTTACATCATAGGGCCAGAGTAAATCTTGGGAAATTTTCCTGCTACTTAGTTAATGTTGTCCATTTATTAACTTAACAAATTTATTGAGGCCTTCTCCATGCTGATTGTTGTGTCTTTCATGAAGGACATACAATGAAACTTTGCTCCTTAGTTCAGTGGGGATGAGAGTCATGAAAATAAGGGCATTAACCTGTGAGGATAAGTAAAAGGAGTAAACACACCTGTCTTGAAAATACCATGGCTGTATTATAATTTCATGTAACATTTTAGACAATACACTGAATAATTCTCCCACCCAACAAATATAGGTAAACTATAGCACAGCATTGGAAATAGAGAGTAGAGGAAACTGTATACGGGCATACCTCAGAGACATTGTGGGTTCAGTTCCAGACCACCACAATAAAGTGAATATCACAATAAAGTGAATATCGCAATAAAGCAAGTCACACAAATATTTTTTTGTTTCCCAGTGCATATAAAAGTTATGTTTACACTATACTGTAGTCTATTAAGTGTGCAATAGCCTTGTGTCAAACAAATGAGTATACCTTAATTAAACAATAATTTGTTGCTAAAAAATGCTAACCATCATCTGAGCCTGCAGCGAGTCTTAATCTTTTTGCTGTTGGAGGGTCTTGCGTTGATGTTGATGGCTGCTGACCAGGATAGTGGTTGCTGAAGGTTGGGGTGGCTAGACCAATTTATTAAAAGAAGACAACAAGGAAGTTTGTTGCATTGATTGACTCTTTCTTTCATGAACAGTTTCTCCGTAGCATGCAATGCTGCTTGATTTTACCCACAGTAGAACTTTCAAAATTGGAGTCATTCCTCTCAAACCCTGCTGCTGCTTTATCAGTTAAACTTATTTTATACTCTAAATTCTTTGTGGTCATTTCAATGGTCTTCACAGCATCTTCACCAGGATTAGATTCCATCTCAAGAAACAATTTTCTTTGCTTATCCATAAGAAGCAACTCTCCATCCATTCAAGTTTTATCATGAGATTGTAGCAATTCAGTCACATCTTGGGCTCCACTTCTAATTCTAGTTATCCTGCTATTTCCATCACATCTGCAGTTAATTCTTCACTGAAATCCTGTTTCTCTCAAAGTCATCCATGAGAGTTGGAATTAACTTCTTCCAAACTCCTGTTAAGGTTGGTATTTTGACCTCTTCCTGTCAATCATGAATGTTCTTAATGGCATGTAGAATGGTGAATCCTTTCCAGAAGGCTTTCAATTTACTTTGCCCAGATCCATCAGAGGAATCACTATGTATGGCAGCTATAGCCTACAACATGTATTCCTTAAATAATAAGACTTGAAAGTTTAGATTACTCCTGGATCTATGGGCTCCAGAATGGATGTTGTGTTAGCAGACATGAATGTCCTTGTACATCACCATCAGAGCTCTTGGGTGACCAGGTACATTGCCAATGATCAGTAATATTTTGAAAGATTTTTTTTTCTTTTTCTGAACAGAAGGTGTCAACAGTGGGCTAAACGTATCCAGTAAACCATGTTGTAAACAGATGTGTTGTCATCCATGCTTTGTTGTTCCATTTATAGAGCACAGGCAGAGTAGATTTAGCATAATTCTTAAGGGCCTTAGGACTTTCAGAATGGTAAATGAGCAGTGACTTTAACTTAAAGTCACCAGCTGCATTAGCCCCTAATAAGATAGTCAGCCTATCCTTTGAAGCTTTGAAGTCAGATATTGACATCTCCTCTCTAGCTATGAAAGTCCTAAATTGAATTTTCTTCCAATCGAAGCCTGTTTTATCTACATTGAAAAGCTGTTCTTTTGTGTGCCCACCTTCATTAATATCTTAGATCTTCTGGATAACTTACTGCAGCTTCTACACCAGCATTTTCTGTGTCATCTTACACTTTTATGTTTTGGAGATAGCTTCTTTCCTTCAACTTCATAAACCAACCTTTCCTAGCTTCACCCTTTTCTTCTGCAACTTCCTCTCCTCTTTCAGCCTTCATAGAATTGAAGAGACTTAACACCTTGCTCAGGAGTAAGCTTTGTGTTGTGGCTGGTTTGAGCTCCTATCTAGACCACAAAAACTTGGTCCATGTCAGAAAATAAGGCCATTTTGCTTTCTTTTCCTTGTGTGTTCACTGAAGTAGCCTTTTAAATTTCCTTCAAAAACTTTTCCTTGCCTTCACAACTTGGCTGTTTGGCGCCAGAGGCCTAGCTTTCAGCCTGTCTTGGCTTTCAATATGCCTTCCTCACTAAGCTTAATTATTTCTGTCTTTTGATTTAATGTGAAACACCTGCAATTCTTCATTTCACTTGAACACTTAGAGAACATTGTAGGGTTATTAACTGGCCTAATTTAAATATTGTTGTATCAGGGAAGAGGGAGGCTCGAGGAGAGAGACAAGGGAAAGGCTGGTTGATGGAAGAGTCAGTATACACACAATATTTGTGGATTAAGTTCACTGTCTTATATGGGCACAGGTTCATGGCACCCCAAACAGTTACAATAGTAACATTAAAGATCACTGATCATAGATCATTATAACAAATGTAATAATAATGAAAAATTTTAAAATATTGCAAGAATTACCAAAATATGACATAGAGATACAAAGTAAGCAAATGCTGTTGTAAAAATGGTTCTGATAGACTTGCTCAATGCAGGGTTGCCACAAACCTTCAATTTGTAAAAAATACAGTATCTGTGAAGTATAAAAAGTGAAGGTCAATAAAAGGAGATATGCCTGTACATAGAAAATGATATAGGATAATCAGTAAGCTTCATATAAGATGATAGATATTAAAGGACTATTTCAGCATGATACTATTGTAATTATGTTAAAAACAAAGGTCTTTATCTCTTATTGATATGTGTTGAAACATTTAATGGTGAAATTTAATGATGAAATGATGCGCTATCTGAAATTTGTTTCAAAGTAATCCAGTGGTATAGTATGGGGGAGAGGGAGGGTAAATAGATGAAGCAAAATTGGTTATACTGCTGCTAGTTGACAAATTGACAAGTCTATGGGGGTTAATTGGACTTCTCTCTTTGCTTTTGTGCTTACTGGAAAATATCCATAAAAAAAAGTTTAAAAAGTAACATGACAAACACTTAAGTTAATATGTATTTAAAAATCATACAACATTCAGTATTTTGTATTTATGCTCACAGTATTTTAATGAAACATTTTTCATTGTGGTTTTACAGGTTACACTGAAAAAACAGTAATAATAAATTTGAATAAAAGGCTTAAAATAAAGGTTTAGCTTCTGGATTCTCTGGAGTAAAATGTGGTCTTTTCACATTGATAACATAAGAATAAGTTAAATGCCCAGTGAACATATTTGATGTTAAACTTCTTTTTGGATATAATTTATCTGTTTTTAAAATTTGTTTTCAAAATGTCTAGTAGAATTCAGTATATTAATTCAAAAAATGTTTAAATTAATATGTTCTAATGCTTCTACGAATGTAATAGAGTGAGAATTAATCTTTAGAAATAAGGGGAGGAGACCTTCAAGATGGCGGAGGAGTAAGACACGGAGATCACCTTCCTCCCCACAAATATAGCAGAAATACATCTACATGTGGAACAACTCCCACAGAATATCTACTGAATGCTGGCAGAAGACCTCAGACTTCCCAAAATATATATATATATATTTTCCTTTTTCTCTTTTTGTGAGTGTGTATGTGTGTGCTTCTTTGTGTGATTTTGTCTGTATAGCTTTGCTTTTACCATTTGTCCTAGGGTTCTGTCTGTCTGTCTGGTTTTTTTTAGCGCAAGTTATCATTGGTGGATTTGTTTTTTGGTTTGGTTTCTCTCTTCTTTTTTTCTTTTTTTTTGGTCTTGTATAAATTACTTTTTAATTTTTAAATTTTCAATACTTTTAAAATTTTTTTATCTTAATAACTTTTATTTTATTTTATTTTTTCTTTCTTTCTGTCTTTTCTTCTGAGCTGTGTGGCTGACAGGGTCTTGGTGCTCTGGCCAGGTGTCAGGCCTGAGCCACTGAGGTGGGAAAGCCGAGTTCAGGGCATTGGTCAACCAGAGACCACCAGGCTCCACGTAATATCAAACGGCGAAAATCTCCCAGAGATCTCCATCTCAATGCTAAGACCCAGCTCCACTCAACAACCAGCAAGCTACAGTGCTGGACACCCTATGCCAAACAACTAGCAAGACAGGAAGAGAGGCTGCCTAAAATCATAATAAGGTCACAGACACGCCGAAACACACCACTGGATGCAGTCCTGCCCACCAGAAAGACAAGATACAGGCTCATCCACCAGAACACAGGCACTAGTCCCCTCTACCAGGAAGCCTACACAACCCACTGAACCAAACTTAGCCACTGGGGGCAGACACCAAAAACAACAAGAACTACAAACCTGCAGCTTGCGAAAAGGAGACCCCAAACACAGTAAGTTAAGCAAAATGAGAAGACAGAGAAACACACAGCAGATGAAGGAGCAAGGCAGAAACCCACCAGACCAAACAAATGAAGAGGAAATAGGCAGTCTACTGGAAAAAGAATTCAGAGTAATGACAGTAAAGATGATCCAAAATCTTGGAAAGAGAATGGAGAAAATACAAGAGACATTTAACAAAGACATAGAAGGAGTAAAGAGCAAACAAACAATGATGAACAACACAATAAATGAAATTTAAAATTCTCTAGAAGGAATCAATAGCAGAATAAATGAGGCAGAAGAATGGATAAGTGACCTGGAAGATAAAATAGTGCAAATAACTATCACAGAGCAGAATAAAGAAAAAAGAAAGAAGAGAATTGAGGACAGTCTCAGAGACCTCTGGGACAACATTAAATGCACCAAAATTCGAATAATAGGGGTCCGAGAAGAAGAAAAAAAGACAGGGTCTGAGAAAATATTTGAAGAGATTATAGTTGAAAACTTCCCTAATATGGGAAAGGAGATAGTCAATTCAGGAAGAACAGAGCATCCTATACAGGATAAATCCAAAGAGAAACACACCAAGACACATATTAATCAAACTATCAAAAATTAAATACAAAGAAAAAATATTAAAAGCAGCAAGGGAAAAGCAACAAATAACATACAAGGGAATTCCCATAAGGTTAACAGGTGATCTTTCAGCAGAAACTCTGCAAGCCAGAAGGCAGTGGCAGGACATATTTAAAGTGATGAAGGAGAAAAACCTACAACCAAGGTTACTCTACCCAGCAAGGATCTCATTCAGATTTGATGGAGAAATTAAAACCTTTACAGACAAGCAAAAGCTGAGAAAGTTCAGCACCACCAAACCAGCTTGACAACAAATGCTAAAGGAACTTCTCTAGGCAAGAAACACAAGAGAAGGAAAACACCTACAATAACAAACACAAAACATTTAAGAAAATGGGAATAGGAACATACATATCGATAATTACCTTAAATGTAAATGGATTAAATGCTCCCACCAAAAGACACAGAATGGCTGAATGGATAAAAAAACAAGACCCATATATATGCTGTCTACAAGAGACCCACTTCAGACCTAGGGACATATACAGACTGAAAGTGAGGGGATGGAAAAAGATATTCCATGCAAATGGAAATCAAAAGAAAGCGGGAGTAGCAATTCTCATATCAGACAAAACAGACTTTAAAACAAAGACTATTACAAGAGACAAAGAAGTACACTACATAATGATCAAGGGATCAGTCCAAGAAGAAGATATAAAAATTGTAAATATTTATGCAGCCAACATAGGAGCACCTCAATACATAAGGCAAATACTAACAGCCATAAAAGGGGAAATTGACAGTAACACAATCATAGTAGGGGACTTTAATACCCCACTTTCACCAATGGACAGATCATCCAAAATGAAAATAAATAAGGAAACACAAGCTTTAAATGATACATTAAACAAGATGGACTTAATTGATATTTATAGGACATTCCTTCCAAAAACAAAAGAATACACATTCTTCTCAAGTGCTCATGGAACATTCTCCAGGATAGATCATATCTTGGGTCACAAATCAAGCCTTGGTAAATGTAAGAAAATTGAAATTGTATCAAGTATCTTTTCTGACCACAACGCTATGAGACTAGATATCAATTACAGGAAAAAATCTGTAAGAAATACAAACACAGGGAGGCCAGACAACACACTACTTAATAACCAAGAGATCACTGAAGAAATCAAAGAGGAAATCAAAAAATACCTAGAAACAAATGACAATGAAAACACGACGACCCAAAATCTATGGGATGCAATAAAAGCAGTTCTAAGAGGGAAGTTTATAGCAATACAGTCCTATGTCAAGAAACAAACATCTCAAATAAACAAGCTAACCTACACCTAAAGCATTTAGAGAAAGAAGAACAAATAAACCCCAAAGTTAGCAGAGGGAAAAAAGTCATAAAGATCAGATCAGAAATAAATGAAAAAGAAATGAAGCAAACAATAACAAAGATCAATAAAACTAAAAGCTTGTTCTTTGAGAAGATAAGCAAAATTGATAAACCATTAGCCAGACTCATAAAGAAAGAAAGGGAGAAGACTCAAATCAATAGAATTAGAAATGAAAAAGGAGAAGTTACAACTGACACTGCAGAAATACAAAGGATAATGAGAGAATACTGCAAGCAACTCTATGCCAATAAAATGGACAACCTGGAAGAAATGGAGAAATTCTTAGAAGAGCACAACCTTCTGAGACTGAACCAGGAAGAAATAGAAAATATGAACAGACCAATCACAAGCACTGAAATTGAGACTGTGATTAAAAATCTTCCAACAAACAAAAGCCCAGGATCACATGGCTTCACAGGCGAATTCTATCAAACATTTAGAGTAGAGCTAACACCTATCTTTCTCAAACTCTTCCAAAATATAGCAGAGGGAGGAACACTCCCAAACGCATTCTACGAGGCCACCACCATCACCCTGATACCAAAACCAGACAAAGATGTCACAAAGAAAGAAAACTACAGGCCAATATCACTGATGAACATAGATGCAAAAATCCTCAACAAAATACTAGCAAACAGAATCCAGCAGCACATTAAGACGATCATACACCATGATCAACTAGGGTTTATCCCAGGAATGCAAGGATTCTTCAATATATGCAATCAATGTGATACACCATATTAACAAATTGAAGGGGAAAAATGATATGATCATCTCAATAGATGCAGAAAAATCTTTTGACAAAATTCAACACCCATTTATGATAAAAACTCTCAAAAAAAAAAAAAAAACTCTCAGAAAGTAGGCATAGAGGGAATTTACCTCAACATAATCAAGGCCATATATGACAAACCCACATCCAACCTCGTTCACAATGGTGAAAAACTGTAATTCCTCTAAGATCAGGAGCAAGACAAGGTTGTACCCTCACACCACTATTATTCAACATAGTTTTGGAAGTTTTAGCCACAGCAGTCAGAGACGAAAAAGAAATAAAAGGAATCCAAATCGGAAAAGAAGAAGTAAAGCTGTCACTGTTTGCAGATGACATGATGCTATATATACAGAATCCTAAGGATGCTACCAGAAAACTACTAGAGCTAATCAATGAATTTGGTAAAGTAGCAGGATAAAAAAGTAATGCACAGAAATCTCTTGCATTCCTATACACTAATGATGAAAAATCTGAAAGAGAAATTAAGGAAATACTCCCATTTACCATTGCAACCAAAAGAATAAAATATCTAGGAATAAACCTACCTAAGGAGACAAAAGACCTGTATGCAGAAAACTGTAAGACTCTGATGAAAGAAATTAAAGACAATACAAACAGATGGAGAGATATACCATGTTCTTGGATTGGAAGAATCAACATTATGAAACTGACTATACTACCAAAAGCAATCTACAGATTCAATGCAATCCCTATCAAACTACCACTGGCATTTTTCACAGAACTAGAACAAAAAATTTCACAATTTGTATGGAAACACAAAAGACACCGAATAGCCAAAGCAATCTTGAGAGAGAAAAACGCATCTGGAGGAATTATGCTCCTGGACTTCACCCTATACTACAAAGCTACAGTAATCAAGACAGTATGGCACTGGCACAAAGACAGAAATACAGATCAATGGAACAGGCTAGAAAGCCCAGAGATAAACCCACACACATATGGTCACCTTATTTTTGATAAACGAGGTAAGACTATACAATGGAGAAAAGGCAGCCTCTTCAGTAAGTGGTGCAGGGAAAACTGGACAGCTACATGTAAAAGAATGAAATTAGAACACTCCCTAACACCATCCACTAAAATAAACTCAAAATGGATTCAAGACCTAAATGTAAGGCCAGACACTATAAAACTCTTAGAGGAAAACAGAGGCAGAACACTCTATGACATAAATCACAGCAAGATTCTTTTTGAACAACCTCCTAAAGTAATGGAAATAAAAACAAAAATAAACAAGTGGGACCTAATGAAACTTAAAAGCATTTGTACAGCAAAGGAAACCATAAACAAGACAAAAAGACAACCTTCAGAATGGAAGAAAATATTTGCAAATGAAGCAACTGACAGAGAATTAATCTCCAAAATTTACAGGTAGCTTATGCAGCTCAATATCAAAAAAAACCAAACAACCCAATCCAAAAATGGGCAGAAGACTTAGACATTTCTCCAAAGAAGATATACAGATTGCCAACAAACACATGAAAGGATGCTCAACATCACTAATCATTAGAGAAATGCAAATGAAAACTACAATGAGGTATAAACTCAAACCAGTCAGAATGGCCATCATCAAAAAATCTACAAACAGTAAATGCTGGAGAGGGTGTGGAGAAAAGGGAACCCTCTTGCACTGTTGGTGGGAATGTAAATTGGTACAGCCACTATGGAGAACAGTGTGGAGTTTCCTTAAAAAGCTAAAAATAGAACTACAATATGACCCAGGAATCCCACTATTGGGCATATACCCTGAGAAAAGTATACTTCAAAAAGAGTCATGTACCACTATGTTCATTGCAGCTCTATTTACAATAGCCAAGACATGGAAGCAACCTAAGTGTCCATTGACAGATGAACGGATAAGGAAAATGTGGCACATATATACAATGGAATATTACTCAGCCATAAAAAGAAACGAAATGGAGTTATTTGTAGTGAGGTGGATGGACCTAAGGTCTGTCATACAGAGTGAAGTAAGTCAGAAAAAGAAATACCGTATGCTAACACATATATATGGAATCTAAAAATAAGGAAAAAAAAGGTTCTGAGGAACCTAGCGGCTGGTCAGGAATAAAGACACAGACATAGAGATTGGACTTGAGGACATAGGGAGGGGGAAGGGCATGCTGGGACGAAGTGAGAGAGTATTGTGGGCATATATACACTACCAAATGTAAAATAGATAGCTAGTGGGAAGCAGCCGCATAGCACAGGGAGATCAGCTCTATGCTTTGTGACCACCTAGAGGGGTGGGATAGGGAGGGTAGGAGGGAGATGCAAGACGGAGGAGATATTGGGAAGTATGTATATATATGGCTGATTCACTTTGTTATAAAGCAGAAACTAACACACCATTGTAAAGTAATTATACCCCAATAAAGCTGTTAAAATTTTTTTTAATAAAAAAGAAATAAGGTTATAAAGGATACCACATATCTATAAAGATACTCATTTTAATAGTGTTACTTTTATATTCTGAATTTTCATAATTAACACAGAAATGTTTTTCAAACATTTCAAACCCACAAATATACAGGGTTAACATACCTTTAAATTCACCTAAATTTTTTTCTTTCATATACAATTTGAAGTTTGAGAATAATAAAGATTAAATCTCTAAATATATGTACTGATATAAAATTGTACATTAAGATCAAATAAGATTTTTTTATGCAGTAGAGGTTACTTCCTTACTTCCTTACTGTATGTATGTATGTATGTATATTTGTGTTTATTTATTTATTTATTTTCCTGTCCAAGGTGGAACCTTGGCTCCTGGGGGTTCTTTGTAAGTTCCGTAGCAGTCTTCAGTGAACTGGAACATTTGAGATAATGGATTGTTTATACACTATAAATCTACTTTCAGTGAGCTGGGAATGTGGTAGATAATAGGTTGTTTACGATTTGCAAATCTGTTCAGTGAGCTGAAAATTTGTCAGATAATGGGCTGTTTATGAATTCTAAATCAATATTCAGTGAGCTGGAACTATGTTGGATAATGGGCTATGTATGAGTTGTAAATCTCTTTTCAGTGAACTGGAAACATGTTAGATAATGGGTTGTTTCTGAGTAGTAAATCTGTTTTAGTGAGCTGAATACATGTGAGGCAATGGGTTGTTTCTGAATTGTAAATCTGTTTTTAGTGAACTGAAAACCTATCTAATAAAGGACTCTGTATGTTATAAATCTGTTTTCAATGAGCATGAAATGTGCTAGAATAATGGGATCGTTTTGACTAGAAGATTCCACTTTGTTTGAAACATGTCACCTAATAGATTATGAGTGGAAGATCTATGTTCAGCGATTTAGATATAGAGAATGATGCTACTGTTTACATAAGCATCTTAACTTTATTTTCAGCATGTTGTTCTCTGCTGAATAATGGTTCTACTAGATTATGGGTAATAGAGTGGAAAGCTACTAAAGATCTGTTTTCAGTGACGTGGAGCCAGACTAGTCTTTGAAGTAAAGTGAGATTTGTTAATTTTTAACAGTTACCAAGTTCCCCTGGTACTCAGGAAATGCTATAAAATATAGAAGCCATGGGTTCTAGGTTCAGTGGATTTATATTCAAACATAGATATATGGCATACAAGAAACAGGGACTTTTCAACGAAGCAAACAGTGAACACTGCATTTAGCATGGGCTAAGATACAAAAGAAGATACCTGAACTCTCAGGGGGAAGATAACACAAATATAAAACAATAAAATATAATATTAAAAAAGTGTCAAAATATATGCTCTAAGCCAAAAACAAACCAAAAATCTTTATGTTAGGGTTAAGAGACTAATCAGGAAATGGTCACTGGATGAGAGGCAGGTAAAAAATAAAAATTAACGAGTCAAGAAAAATATATTTTTTGATAACAAATTGACTTCCAATCTCTTATCCAACCTTTAAATATGCAAATGTTGTCAAATGATTTCATATTTATTGATAATTATTATTTCAGGTTTCAGGAATATTGGGGGAAATAAATGTAAATTATATTAGTAGTCATTATTTAAACTAATGCATAATTTTTCAATGTGATAAATGCTCCTGGAGTTCTTCAAAAAATATGTATTATTAGAAGTCTCTTAAAAATTACCGTTCACTAATGTCCCATCCCCTTCCCTGAAATCGATCAAACTCCTGTTCTGTAAAGACAATTATTTTGTCAACTTTCAAAGCTATTTCTTCTAAGATTGGTCTTAATGTTTATAAATAATGTGCTTATACCTCAGTGGTTTGAATTAATTCTAGACAATCTCTGTTAGAGTAGATACCTAAATTTCTTGTATACTCTCAGTATTTTTACATGTCAATTGTGTTGTTCACTGTAGAGCCAAGTATTATACTAGGATATGTTTCCTTCCTTGTACTTTTGTTTTTCCTGTAGTTAAAAAGGATCTTTTTGTACTTGCTTCATTTTCTATGTACCTGTCTTTAATTCTTTATAAATGGTATATCAGTTAAACATAAAATTACATTTGAGATGCTCTTGCATTAATTTAGAGCAGGCGTTTTCTATGCCTGATGCACAGTTTTTATGTTGGGACAAGATTTTGGTTGTTCATATGGGTTATATGAGATTCTCTTATATCCTGAAGACCACGTCTTTCTCTCTTGTTTTATTTCCTTCCTTTGCAAAATGCACATTCTTCTATAGCTTTCTAAGAAAAGTACATCAGAATTAAATATTTGACCATTCAAGTCTGAAAATGTCTTTGCATTAATTAATAATTTGGCCAAGCATATAATTCTAACTTGAAATTTTTCTCCAAATTTTGAAAGCAGTACTCCACTGATGATGTTAAAAAGTTAAATTACATTCTAAGGCTTGTTCTTTAATATGTAATCATTTTTATTGTTTTTGTAGAGGCTCTTGAGCTTTTCTTCATATGCAGGGTTTGTTATTATGAATTTTTTAATTAAAGTATAGTTGATTTATAATATCATGTTTCAGGTAGTCAGCACAGAGATTCAGTTATACATATATATATAATCTATATGTATATATAATGTATATTCTTTTTCAGATACTTTGCCCTTAAAGGTTATTACAAAATATTGAGTATAGTTCACTGTGCTGTACAGTAGGTCCTTGTTGGTTATCTAATTTATATATAGTAGTGTGTATATGTTAACCCCAACCTCCAAATTGATCCCTTCCCCCCCCCCCCATTTCCCCTTTGGTAACAATAAGGTTGTTTTCTATGTCAGTGAGAATATCTTTCTGTTTTGTAAATAAGTTCATTTGTGTCTTTTTTTTTAAAATTCCATACAAAAGCAATATCATATGGTATTTATCTTTCTCTGTCTGGCTTACTTTACTTAGTTTGTTAATCTCTAGGTCTATCCATGTTGCTGCAAATGGCATTATTTCATTATTTTTTATGGCTGAGTAATGTTCCATTGTATATATGTGTGTGTGTGTATATATATACCACATCTTTATATATACCACCGTTGTGTGTGTGTGTGTGTATGTGTGTGTGTGTATATACATATATATATACACACACACACATACACACACACACCACATCTTTATCCATTCATCTGTTGATGTACATCTAGGCTGCTTCCATGTCTTCAATATTGTAAATAGTGCTGCAATGAACATTGGGGTGCATGTATCCTTTCAAATTACAGTTTTCTCTGGATATATTCCCAGGAGGGGAATTGCAGGATCATATGGTAACTATTTTTAGTTTTTTAAGGAACCTCCGTACTGTTCTCCATAGTGGCTGAACCAGTTTACATTCCCACCAACATTGTAGGAGGGTTCATTTTTCTCCACACCCTCTTCAGCATTTATTGTTTGTAGACTTTTCGATGATGGCCATTCTGACTGGAGTGAGGTGATACCGCATTGTAGTTTTTTGCATTTTTCTAATAATTAGCAATGTTGAGCATCTTTTCATGTGCTTGCTGGCCCATCTGTATGTCATCTTTGGAGAAATGTCTTAAATCTGCCCACTTTTTTTTTTTTAAATAAATTCATTTATCTATTTATTTTTGGCTGTGCTGGGTCTTCGCCTCTGTGTGAGGGCTTTCTCCAGTCCCGGCGAGCGGGGGCCACTCTTCATCGCGGTGAGTGGGCCTCTCACTATCGCGGCCTCTCCCACCGCGGAGCACAGTGCTCCAGACGCGCAGGCTCAGTAGTTGTGGCTCACGGGCCCAGCCGCTCTGCGGCATGTGGGATCCTCCCAGACCAGGGCTCGAACCCATGTCCCCAGCATTGGCAGGCAGACTCCCAACCACTGCGCCACCAGGGAAGCCCCCTGCCCACTTTTTGATTGGGTTATTTGTTTTTTTGATATTGAGTTGCCTGAGCTGTTTGTATATTTTGGAAATTAATCCCTTGTCAGTTGCATCAAAAAAATAAAATACCTAGTAATAAACCTACCTAAGTAGGCAAAAGACCTGTACTTCAAAAACTGTAAGACACTGATGAAAGAAATTGAAGACAACACAAACAAATGGAAAGATATACTGTGTTCTTGGATTGGGAGAATCAGTATTATTAAAATGACTATACTACCGAAGGCAATCTACAGATTCAATGCAATCTCTATCAAATTACCAATGACATTTTTACAGAACTAGAACAAATTTTTTAAAAATTTGTATGGAAACACAAGAAACCCCAAATAGCCAAAGCAATCTTGAGAAAGAAAAACAGAGCTGGAAGAATCAGGCTTCCTGACTTCAGACTATACTACAAAACTATAGTAATCAAAATGGTATGATACTGGCACAAAAAATAGACATATAGGTCAATGGAACAGGGTAGAAAGCCCAGAAATAAACCCACACAGCTATCATCAATTAATCTATAACAAAGGAGGCAAGAATACACAATGGATTGAAGACAGTCTCTTCAATAAGTGGTGCTGGGAAAACTGGACAGCTACATGTAAAAGAATGAAATTAGAACATTTTCTAACACCATACACAAAAATTCAAAATAGATTAAAGACCTCAATGTAAGACTGGATACTATAAAACTCCTAGAGGAAAATATAGGCAGAACACTGTTGACATAAATTGCAGCAATATCTTTTTGGATTCATGTCCTAGAGTAATAGAAATAAGAACAAAAATAAACAAGTGGGACCTAATTAAACTTAAAAGCTTTTGCACAGCAAAGAATAAACGAAAAGACAACCTACAGAATGGGAGAAAATATTTGCAGGATTTGTTATTTTGTTTTATTTCTTATGCTAATACTGAGATTTTACACTGTGGAGATTCATGTCCCTTAGACCTGAAATTTTTGTTATATTTTATCACTTCTTTGTCATATATTGGATTTTATGCATTAAAGCTTCAAGTCTATTATCTTTTTTCCTGACTTTCATCTATTTGTCATTTCTTCAGTTTTATAAGCATTTTCACAACTGTATTTCCCAAATCTTCAACTGAATATTTAAAAAAAAATTGCTATCATATATTTGATTTCCAAAAGACCTTTCTTGCCCACTGATTATTCATTTTTTAAAAAAATAATTAGTTATTTTGGCTGCATTGGGTCTTCATTGCTGTGCGTGGGCTTTCTCTAGTTGTGGGGAGCAGGGGCTACTCTTTGTTGTGGTGCATGGGCTTCTCACTGCAGTGGTTTCTCTTGTTGCAGAGCATGGGCTCTAGGTGTGCGGGCTTCAGTAGTTGTGGCACACAGGCTCAGTAGTTGTGGCTCGCGGGCTCTAAAGCACAGCCTCAGCAGTTGTGACGCACGGGCTTAGTTGCTCCACGGCATGTGGGATCTTCCCGGACCAGGGCTCAAACCCATGTTCCCTGCATTGGCGGGCGGATTCTTAACCACTGTGCCACCAGGGAAGTCCCTGATTATTCTTTTTTAATAACTATTTGTTGATTTTATTGATGCATATCTTCTTGGAATGTCTTCGTTACATTTTAAAAAGCTTCTACCATGCCCTGCTTATCCATTTTCTATAGCTAACTTTTTGTCATTTGTTTGGTTTGGGTTTCTCTTTTTCACTTTTGAGGCATTTCTCAAATATCTGGTGATATTTGGCTGTCTATTCATGCTTAAGAGTGAGTTATTAAGAAGATTAGAAGCTCTATGTCAAGTATATTTCACAGTAGGTGTTCAGACGTTCTCTATAGGGAATCTCAAACAGCAGTATCTTGAGTTCTAAACTCTCAGACCAATCACTTTCCCTGTAGAAAAATTCTTCTGTGTTCCGTGTGAGCCTGTAGTCAACATCAGGTGTAGAGAAGTGAGACAGATCAAACTTGGAGACTTCAAATGTTTTATTTTCAGCCCTGTCACCTCACTTCTGGAAAATCAGGACCCCAAGTCCACAGATTCTCATATGTTCTTCAGGGTGAATGAGCTTACTTCTTGTTCCTATCCCTCCTTATAGTCACTTTTAATTTGAATTTCCTATAATTTGTTAAGGCTTTTACTAAAGTTTTGCCTGCTGTCTTCCAAATTTGTTTATAGTTCTCATCACTGTTTCTCCTTGTCTTCTTGTTTCTGTTTTTTCACTTTATTTGTTGTTTTTAACTTTCATTTCAATTGCATTCAGAAAAGACAAGTAGATAAATGCACACTGTTGATCATTCTGTTTTGTTAATAATGTCACTACTCATGTTTTCTCACCATCTGTTTTTGTTACCTCCTACCTACCTTTCTTGCTATGAAACCCATTGCTTCTTGTCCTTTCCCATTATCAGAGGTAGAAGTTAATATAATCATTTCACATATGTAGTCTTATACAGAAAATATTGAAATCAAGTAGCAATCATTACTAAGAAATTTAAAATGGTAAATATTAACAATTTAGTTATCTTAAATTTCTATCTGAATATTTTTCACCTTAACAATTCAGTCGTACAGTCCCGAGGTCCAGAATGGTATTAACAAAAGTGCTAGAAAATATACAATTAAAAATAGGAGATTAAAGCCCTCCACTTATGTTATGGGGAAATTGTAATTAGATCACTGGAAGCCAATAATGAATGCAGTTACATTACCAGTGTTTTAAGACTATGGGTATACAGAAACAAAATTAGCTTAAAAATTGTCCACTGAATTAAATCCTATAAGTGAGCAATCTAAATAGTTCTGAACTTATTTCTCTGTGAAAATCACCCACTGTTTTTTAAAGATTTAGGTTGGAAATAATTTTTATTTATCTTATTTCATATATATTCCATATGTATATTGTATTTATGATAGTCCCCAAAGGTATTTCTTAGATTTAAACTGTCACAAGTCATGATAAACATTAAAAAAAAAAAGAATAATCTAAGTTATATAACATGAAAATACATATAAGAAATAAATTTAGAATATTTACCTAGTTGAAACAGTCTATATAAGTAACCTGGGTAATTATCTCAATTATCTCATTTATCTCCTATTCCTGAATATTGTGTTAGAAACTTGGATGTAACTCTGTCTTACAAGAATAAAGCAATACTATAAAAATTTTATTTTAATATAATTTAGAATAGAAAAAAAGCTAGAAGCAAGACTATTTGTAATCAACAAGAGAATTAATAAAATATAGTACATTCACAATATATAATATTACTTGGCTTTTTAAAGAAATAAATACCAGTTCATTTAACTATATTTATATGAATATTTCTTGAGAGAGAAAATTAGAGATTATAAAATAGAGAGGAACAAAACAGTCCACAGCTTTTATTTGTATAATTATATAAGCATAGGTGTTTATATAATATGTAAATTGTTATATAAGTTAAAGAAAAATACTTAAGAATACATATCTGGCATTAATATGAACTCCCTTGAGATGGAAGAGGACAATAATGTAAGGGAATTAAAAATGAAGAAAAAAAGTAATTAAATTGTACCAACTCCAGGTGGAATTAGATGATAAAATTTATAAATGATAGAGAATAAGGGTTAATTTGAGGTATTGGGAAAAGTCTTGGAATTTGTCTAATTCTCTGTTGACATTAATGAAAACAGAATTTCAACAGAGAAAATATATCATTTTCACTGAATAGATACAAATAGAAAGAATCAAACAGGAAAGATTCTGAAAATTTCTCAGTATTCTCTATAGCAAACTATTTTTACCTTGTCAGTGAGTATCAGTTGTTAAGTAAAATTTGTGAAACATAGCCTTAGGTCTAAAATATCAATTCTTAGAGGTAATGCCATTTCTGCTGGGAGAAATTCAGAATTTTTTGCACGTATAAAGAGAAAATTGCTAAATGCTAATCATTTCAGTAAGGTATCTGCAAATAGTTTAGATTGCAAAAGTATTGGTAACAGAAGAGTTGGAGGGTAGTAACTTTTATTTATTTTTTATTTTATTTATTTATTTTTTGCCTTTTTTCATTGAAGTGTAGTTGATTTATTGATACAATGTTGTGTTAGTTTCAGATGTACAGTTTCAGATTGTTTCCCCTTATAGGTTATTACAAAATATTGAGATTCAGATTCTTTTCCCTTACAGGTTATTACAAAATATTGAGTATAGTTTCCTGACCTATACAGTAGGTACTTCTTGGTTGTCTATTTTATATATAGTAGTGTGTATATGTTAATCCCAAACTCCTCATTTATCCCACCCACCCACCACTTTCTCCTTTGATAACCATAAGTTTGTTTTCTATGTCTCTGGGTTAGAGGGTAGTAACTTTTAATAATGACTCATTGAGTATGTGATTTGTAAGTGGTTAAAGAGCAGTAGTCAAGAAAGTACATTAACTTTACAAAAGTAATTTTAAGCAAAACACCATGTAGCCTTCAGAACATGGTAATAATTTTCATTCAATGACATATTAAATGGCATGCTAGATACAAGACTATAATTTATCAACCAAGTGTTATTATTTTCTGAAATTGGTGAAACTCCAAAGAAGATCCTACTAAGGCACTAAGAAACAAAAGTTTAGGATAAATTACAGACTATTGTACACAGACCATATCGAAAATGTGCTGGTAATCATCATCAATGTGTATTCACTGCAGTGGCCTCAAAAAATTATACTACTTCAGTAGCTTATGCCTAGATTCAGACATATCTAATATAGCCATAACTGTCACATAGTATGCCACTTAAATATAGGAGCTATGGAAATTTTTCTTGTAATAAAAATTATTTTTAATATCTGACAGACACTGAATAACATTTACTGCTTTGGCAAGTAAGATCTGTTGGTTTATTAATCATCTAAAATAAGAAAATTCAGGGATTCCCAAATGCCTCAAGAATGAATACTATCTAGGAGAAAAAAATAGTCATAAGTTGAAGATAGTCATAAGTTGAAGATAGTCATTCAGGAATTTTCCTCTTCAACTATCCTTTCCAAATTAAAAAAAAAAAAAATGAAGAGAAAAGAATACCTCTTTTTGAGAAAACAGCAAAGCACCTTTTGCATATTTCAGCATCATCCTGATAAGTAATGATGTCAAATGCTAAAACCATTTCTCTCATTTTAGACCCTTATTTAGATAAGAAAAACTAATTTCATTCTAATATAAGTAGGCGCTATTGAGAAATAGACTAATGAATCCATAGTTTGTCCAGTAACATGCTGTTCATCTCTATGTTCAAGCTGGAAATATATTACAAAATCCTTACATTCAAGATTGTTAGATGTTTTATAATATATCTCCTGGATAATCTAATGTAATATCCCTGTGTAATGGCTTTAAACAAACAGAAAAACATTAGAAAATGATTCAAATACTGTTATCTGGAATGTTCTTTCTCTAAATAGATTCATCTCCCTGATACAGTAAACCGAAACAGTGTGTTGTTTCGTTTCACTGTAATTTCCATACAGCTAATGTAAACTTCAAAAATAATCATTTTTAGATTTAAACAACCAAATCAAGCCCAACTATTTGAAAAGAATCAATACTTTGATTCTTTGCTACAGAGATTAAAAAGCTTTGGAACCAGGACCTGATTAATCATTTCAACTCCTATTGTACTACATGAAAATAGCAAGGAAGTTTGTTTACATATTGATATATTATTCTAAAGGAAGGTCATGCTATGACATAATTTGACAATGTTGAAATGCAGATGCTTCATTTGGACATTATTTTTATTCATAGAAAGTTGAACTAAGTTGTCAAATATTTCCTTCTCCTTTGACAGCTAAAATAACATGAAAATGTGGTAACCGAAGATTCATTCATATTTAATCATTTCAGTAGAAACTCTATGTCAAAGAAAAGTAGTTTTAGAATTCGCATTGCAAAATGGATTCAAATTTATTCCTGGTCCAGCATTTTTTTCTAACTCAGACTCTAAGGAAATAGGCAAGCAACAATAATATTTATAACTGTGACAGCATTCCTATTCCACCAAGTCAAACTTCTGATAAGTAATTAAATACTTTCATAAATGTAAGTCTTATTTTCCCCTTTTCCCATGAACTACTCCAGTAGCCACTTGTGCACATTTTCTTTAATCAGAATATTTGAAATATGTCCTCTATTGCAGAGTGTCATGGGAACTAAACAAAAATATATTTCAATTTCCAGGCCATACACTGCTCTCCCTGAGAAAACAACCTGACATGTAGGTTGTGTGTACATGATGGCAAATGCCCTGCTAAGTAAGGAAATTCTATACCATGTAGACAACAGGATGCTAAAATGCCAGATATGCACAACAACTTACTGGAGAAGTTTTCTTTTTAGGATTTTTTAAAAAAAATTTCCTAGATAATCTGCTAGAAAGTAATGAGTTTTCCACTCTCCTGCCTTGTGGCAATCTATTAATCTTATAAACCTAGAATTTTCCTTAAATCTTGGAGAATCTCACTCTAGTTGTCAACTTCATTCATTCCAAAGGACCACTTCAGTGGAGTAAAAATCTTTTCGTATGATCCATTTATTACACACACACAAATAAATAATTGCCTCCTAAAATATAGGGGCAAGTTGGGGGAGGGGGTGTCTCAACTTGTGATGAGATATCTGTGAAGAAAGACTTAACATGTTAAGTCTTGACCAGTACTGAAACTCCTTTGTCTGATCCAGTTCAGTGACAAACCAAAAAGTAAGAGATTCATACAGATAACTCAAGGCTTGAGAATGTCACTTGGCTTAGGACTAATATTTCATTATGATTTTTGTTATTGAGCGAAAAGATGACAAGGATGATATTTATATAATAAGCTCATGCTCAGAAATTGTAAAACTCAGTCAAGCATCCTGATACCATCAAAATACCATTTCCAAGGATTGCTTTCAGAAAACAACTCAGAATACATTGTATTTCAAAATCTTGTCTTTAAAACCAGGACTATTTAAAAAAGTTTTCCTAAAAAGTTTAATTTTTCTGTCAATCTAAAAAGTTATAATTATGTTAACAAGGAAGTTGGTTTTGAGATGAAGAAGAGAAAAAAACATCAAAATGAAATTTTGTTCTGCCATCAGAGAATTACCCTGTGCCAACAACAAAGTCTCAGATGAAGCTAGCACACACTGTCTGTAATGTACCAAACCTCCAACTCTCTTCCCCTTGCATGAAGGCAAACATTTGTTAAAAGTTTCTTGCTCAAGTGCACAAGACAGAACTTATTATTACATTTTCAGCAGAAATTTGGATGCTAAGGCCACTGGTGTATTTATAATGAGGAATTAGATAGGGACCAGTTTCCAGAAAAGATGCCTTGACATGCTGTGATTCTAGATAACATCTACTTTCCAATTGATGAGGGAAAGAACAATGCTTGTTTTGCTTTTATCACCATGCCTGGGACAGAGCAGGCAAGCAATAAATATTAATTGAATAAATGCATGAAAAAATGCAGTGTAGAGAGTCTACTTAGTTGAAAACTAGAAAAAAATACATATTTTTTTAGGTTTTTAAGCTATGATTACCTTAGCCTCAAAACCATCCTTCAAATATACCCTTGAGATGTCATGCATTCTGAGACATTAGGCAATGGTGTTGGACAATTTAGGCTTCATTTGCACTAGAGAAGACAAGTGTTTACCTAAAGAACGATTGATACATGAGCATAAGTCTTGGTTTTCTAAGGCTTCAAGCTAGGATTACTGCTAATGATGTTTACTCTCCTCTCACATACCTTGTATAGTATTGTCAGACATTTTAAAATTCAGTTGCTTTTCTTCATATAATTGCTCTGTGGACTATGGTATCTTTGTTTAGTCTACTGGAAACATTTGAAAACTCTGACCTGTGTTTTAATACCTTTCAGAATCCATGTGTTCCCTTTTCCCTGTAGCACATAAATCTTTTTCCAGTTTCACATATCTTTTCACTGTCTTTAGCACATACAATTCAGCTCTACCTATTTATCTTTACTTGACTCTCAGAATTGAAAGTGATTTCTCCATTCTCTCAGAGCACATGCTTTGTAGCTCCCTTAGGACATTAATTACATTCTGCCTTGTTTTACAGTCATTTACAAATTTGCCTTATTTTCTTCTGTATGAAACAAAGCTCTTGAAGGTAGAAACTGTAGCATGTTCATTTCCTGGTCTATTCTGTCATGAAGTACGGTGCTTTACAAGCAGTCAGAACACACAAGTTTTTTAGTGACCTAAACAATACACATGAAAACTGAAGAATAAAATCAGACTTTTTATTGCCTGGAGTATTAGAATATTTTAGTTCAAATATATGTATATATTTACTATATATTACTTTTCTCGTTTGAAATCATATTTTTGAAGTTGTACCTGAGTGAAATCAATAAAATCAGAATAAATGTAGTAATGGAGACTTATTGTAGGCTTTTTTTTTTGGTAACCTGTCTTACACTGACTAAAATTAAATGATATTATGATCCTTAGAAAGTCACAATCCATTTCAATATTTTAAAAAATTTATATCTGTGAACTATTTGTTATTCTGAAATGGTTATTTTTCATATAGACAGCTTGGTTTAAAATACATTCTATAAATTCAACTAAACATAAACTGTATATATTCATCCAAGTTGCTTGTAAATTCCTGTCTCAGAATTTTTAGTATGTTCCTATAGTTGGTGTACTTACCTGGTCACCATATGTTTTAGAAACAAAGCTAAAATAGTTTCTAAGAAAAAGGGAAAATGAAGAATGCCATAAAGGGGTCTGTGAAACAGATTGACACGTATACAATGAAAGATAATAAAGATGAATTTTCCAGATATGTTCTCTCACAAGAGAAAAGTAAAAATTTGGAAGATAAACATTATTTTAAAGATACTGATGTGAAACCAAAGGATAATGGAAGGAACAAGAAATGGGAATGGAATGGTACATTGCTGTTAAGAGCTTTGAATGCCAGGTAAGGAGTTGTCTTTGGTTGAGGGTTTTTTGGTCACAGGGTTTCTATGAGTCTTTTTTTTTTTTTATTGAATTATAGTTGATTTACAATGTTGTGTTAATTTCTACTGTACAGCAAAGTGATTCAGTTATACATACATATGCATTCTTTTTATTCTCTTTTTTCCATTATGGTTTACCACAGGATATTGAATATGGTTCCTTGTGCTATACAGTAGGACCTTGTTGTTTATCCATTCTTTGTATAATAGTTTGCATCTGCCAACCCCAAACTTCCACTCCATCCCTCCCCACCTCTCCCTTGGCAACCCCAAGTCTGTTGTCTATGTCTGTGAGTCAGTTTCATAGATAAGTTCATTTGTGTCATATTTCAGATTCTACATATAAGTAATATCATATGGTATTTGACTTTCTCTTTCTGACTTCTTCACTTAGTATGATAATCTCTAGTTCCATCCATGTTGTTGCAAATGGCATTATTTCATTCTTTTTTTATGGCTAAGTAATATTCCATTGTGCGTGCATGCGTGCGTGTGTGTGTGTGTGTGTGTGTATCTTATATCTTTATCCATTCATCTGTCGAGGGACATTTAGGTTGTTTCCATGTCTTGGCTATTGTGAATAGTGCTGCTATGAATATAGGGGTGCATGTATCTTTTTTAATTATAGTTTTGTCTGGATACATGCCCAGGAGTGGGACTGCAGGATCATATGGCAACTCTATTTTTAGTTTTTTGAGGAACCTCCATACTGTTTTCCATCTGTATGTCTTCACTGGAGAAATGTCTATTTAATTCTTCTGCCCATTTGTTGATTGGGTTTTTTGTTTTTGTTGTTATTGTTGAATTGTATGAGCTGCTTGTATATTTCGGAAGTTAAGCCTTTGTTGGTTGCATTGTTTGCAAATATTTTCTCCCATTCCGTAGGTTGTCTTTTCTTTTTGTTTATGGTTTCCTTTGTGTACAAAAGCTTGTAAGTTTGATTTGGTCCCATTTCTTTATTTTTGCTTTTATTTCTGTTGCCTTGGGAGATTGACCTAAGAAAACACTGGTATGGTTTATGTCAGAGAATGTTTTGCCTATGCTCTCTTCTAGGAGTTTTATGGTGTCATGTCCTATTGTTTAAGGCTTTAAGCCATTTTGAGTTTATTTTTGTGTATGATGTGAGGATGTGTTCAAACTTCATTGATTTGCATGTGGCTGTTTATCTTTCCCAACACCCCTTGCTGAAGAGACTGCCTTTTTCCCATTGTGTATTCTTGTCTCCTTTGTTAAAGATTAATTGACCATAGGTATGTGAGTCTATTTCTGAGTTTGCTATTCTGTTCCATTGATCCACGTATCTGTTTTTGTGCCAAAACCATGCTATCTTTTTTAAAAATAAATTTATGTTTTTTTGAATTTTTGAATTTTATTTTATTTTTTTATACAGCAGGTTCTTATTAGTTATCCATTTTATACATATTAGTGTATACATGTCAATCCCAATTTCTCAATTCATCCCCCCCCCACCCCACCTGCCGCTTTCACTGCTTGGTGTCCATACGTTTGTTCTCTACATCTGTGTCTCAATTTCTGCCCTGCAAACCGGTTCATCTGTACCATTTTTCTAGGTTACACATATATGCACTAATATACGATATTTTTTTTTCTCTTTCTGACTTACTTCACTCTGTATGACAGTCTCGAGATTCATCCATGTCTCTATGAATGACCCAATTTCATTCCTTTTTATGTCTGAGTAATATTCCACTGTATATATGCACCACATCTTCTTTATCCATTCATCTGTTGATGGGCACTTAGGTTGTTTCCATGACCTGGGTATTGAAAATAGTGCTGCAATGAACATCGGGGTGCATGTGTCTTTTTGAATTATAGCTTTCTCTGGGTATATGCCCAGTAGGGGGATTGCTGGGTCATATGGTAATTCTATTTTTAGTTTTTTAAGGAACCTCCATACTGTTCTCCATAGTGGCTGTATCAATTTACATTCCCATCAACAGTGCAAGAGGGTTCCCTTTTCTCCACACCCTCTCCAGCATTTGTTGTTTGTAGATTTTCTGATGATGCCCATTCTAACTGGTGTGAGGTGATACCTCATTGCAGTTTTGATTTGCATTTCTCTAATAATTAGTGATGTTGTGAAGCTTTTCATGTGCTTCTTGGCCTTCTGTATGTCTTCTTTGGAGAAATGTCTATTTAGATCTTCTGCCCATTTTTTGATTGGGTTGTTTGTTTTTTTAATATTGAGCTGCATGAGCTGTTTATATATTTTGGAGATTAATCCTTTGCCCGTTGATTCATTGCAGATATTTTCTCCCATTCTGAGGGTTATCTTTTTGTCTTGTTTGTAGTTTCCTTTGCTTTGCAAAAGCTTTTAAGTTTCATTAGGTCCCATTTGTTTATTTTTCTTTTTATTTCCATTACTCTAGGAGGTGGATCAAAAAAGATCTTGCTGTGATTTATGTCAAAGAGTGTTCTTCCTATGTTTTCCTCTAAGAGTTTTATAGTGTCCAGTCTTACATTTAGGTCTCTAATCCATTTTGAGTTTATTTTTGTGTATGGTGTTAGGGAGTATTCTAATTTCATTCTCTTACATGTAGCTGTCCAGTTTTCCCAGTACCACTTATTGAAGAGACTGTCTTTTCTCCATTGTATATCCTTGCCTCTTTTGTCATAGATTAGTTGACCATAGGTGCATGGGTTTATCTCTGGGCTTTCTATCTGTTCCATTGATCTATATTTCTGTTTTTGTGCCAGTACCATATTGTCTTGATTACTGTAGCTTTGTAGTATAGTCTGAAGTCAGGGAGTCTGACTCATCCAGCTCCGTTTTTTCCCCTCAAGACTGCTTTGGTTATTTGGGGTCTTTTGTGTCTCCATACAAATTTTAAGATTTTTTTGTTCTAATTCTGTGAAAAATGCCATTGGTAATTTGATAGGGCTTGCATTGAATATGTAGACTGCAGTAGAGTCATTTTCACAATATTGATTCTTCCAATCCAAGAACATCGTATATCTCTCCATCTGTTTGTATCATCTTTAATTTCTTTCATCAGTGTGTTATAGTTTTCTGCATACAGATCTTTTGTCTCCCTAGGTACGTTTATACCTAGGTATTTTATTCTCTTTGTTGCAGTGGTAAATGGGAGTGTTTCCTTAATTTCTCTTTCAGATATTTCATCATTAGTGTATAGGAATGCAAGAGATTTCTGTGCATTAATTTTGTATCCTGCAACTTTACCAAATTCATTGATTAGCTCTAGTAGTTTTCTGATGGCATCTTTAGGATTCTCTATGTATAGTATCAGGTCATCTGCAAGCAGTGACAGTTTTACTTCTTCTTTTCCAATTTGTGTTCCTTATGTTCTTTTTCTTCTCTGATTGCGTTGGCTAGGACTTCCAAAACTATGTTGAATAATAGTGGCAAGAGTGGACATCCTTGTCTTGTTCCTGATCTTAGAGGAAATGCTTCCAGTTTTCACTATTGAAAATGATGTTTCCTGTGGGTTTGTCATATATGGCCTTTATTATGTTGAGGTAGGTTCCCTCTGTGCCCACTTTCTGGAAAGTTTTTGTCATAAGTGGGTGTTGAATTTTATCAAAAGCTTTTTCTGCATCTGTTGAGATGATCATATGGTTTTTATTCTTCAGTTTGTTAATATGGTGTATCACATTGATTGATTTGTGTATATTGAAGAATCCTTGCATCCCTGGGGTAAATCCCACTGGATCATGGTGTATAATCCTTTTAATGTGTTGTTGGATTCTGTTTGCTAGTATTTTGTTGAGGATTTTTGCATCTCTGTTCATCAGTGATATTGGTCTGTAATTTTCTTTTTTTGTTGTATCTTTGTATGGTTTTGGTATCAGGGTGATGGTGGCCTCATAGAATGAGTTTGGGAGTGTTCCTTCCTCTGCAGTTTTTTGGAAGAGTTTGAGAAGGATGGGTGTTAGCTCTTCTCTAAATCTTTGATAGAATTCACCTGTGAAGCCATGTGGTGCTGGACTTTTGTTTGTTGGAAGTTTTTAATCACACTTTCAACTTCATTACTTGTGATTGGTCTGTTCATATTTTCTATTTCTTCCTGGTTCAGTCTTGGAAGGTTATACCTTTCTAAGAATTTGTCCATTTCTTCCAGGTTGTCCATTTTATTGGCACAGAGTTGCTTGTAGTAGTCTCTTAGGATGCTTTGTAATTTCTGCAGTGTCTGTTGTAACTGCTCCTTTTTCATTTCTAATTTTATTTATTTGAGTCCTCTCTTTTTCTTGATGCGTCTGGCTAAAGGTTTATCTATTTTGTTTATCTTCTCAAAGAACCGGCTTTTAGTTTCATTGATCTTTGCTATTGTTTTCTTTGTTTCCTTTTCATTTATTTCTGCTCTGATCTTTATGATTTCTTTCCTTCTGCTAACTTTGAGTTTTGTTTGTTCTTTGTCTAGTTCCTTTAGGTGTAAGGTAGGTTGTTTATTTGAGATTTTTCTTGTTTCTTGAGGTAGGCTTGTATTGCTATAAACTTCCCTCTTTGAACTGCTTTTGCTTCATCCCATAGGATTTGGATCATCGTATTTTCATTGTCATTTGTCTCTAGGTATTTTTTGATTTCTTCAGTGATCTCTTGGTTATTTAGTAGCGTATTGTTTAACCTCCATATGTTTGTGTTTTTTACGTTTTATCCTGTAATTGATTTCTAATCTCATAGCCTTGTGGTCAGAAAAGATGCTTGATATGATTTCAATTTTCTTAAATTTACCGAGGCTTGATTTGTGACCCAAGATGTGATCTATCCTGGAGAATGTTCCATGCACACTTGAGAAGAAAGTGTAATCTGCTGTTTTGGGATGGAATGTCCTATAAATATCAATTAAATCTATCTGGTCTACTGTGTCATTTAAGCTTTTGTTTCCTTATTAATTTTCTCTTTGGATGATCTGTCCATTGGTGTAAGTGAGGTGTTAAAGTCCCCCACTATTATTGTGTTACTGTCGATTTCCTCTTTTATAGCTGTTAGCACTTGCCTTATATATTGAGGTGCTCCTATGTTGGGTGCATATATATTTATAATTGTTATATTTTCTTCTTGGATTGATCCCTTGATCATTATGTAATGTCCTTCCTTGTCTCTTGCAACTGGCTTTATTTTAAAGTCTATTTTATCTGACATGAGTATTGCTACTCCAGCTTTCTTTTGATTTCTATTTGCATGGAGTATCTTTTTCGATCTCCTCACTTTCAGTCTGTATGTGTCCTTAGGTCTGAAGTGGGTCTCTTGTAGACAGCATATATATGGGTCTTGTTTTTGTATCCGTTCAGCAAGTCTTTGTCTTTTGGTTGGAGCATTTAATCCATTCACGTTTAAGGTAATTATCGATATGTATGTTCCTATGACCATTTTCCTAATTGTTTTGGGTTTGTTTTTGTAGGTCCTTTTCTTCTCTTGTGTTTCCCACTTAGAGAAGTTCCTTTAGCATTTGTTGTAGAGCTGGTTTGGTGGTGCTGAATTCTCTTAGCTTTTGCTTGTCTGTAAAGCTTTTGATTTCTCCATCGAATCTGAATGAGATCCTTGACAGCTAGGATAATCTTTGTTGTAGGTTCTTCCCTTTCATCCCTGTAAGTATATCATGCCACTCCCTTCTGGTTTGTAGAGTTTCTGCTGAGAAATCAGCTGTTAACTATGGGAGTTCCCTTGTATGTTGTCATTTTTCCTTTGCTGCTTTCAATAATTTTTCTTTGTCTTTAATTTTTGTCAATTTGATTACTGTGTGTCTTGGTGTGTTTCTCCTTGGGTTTATCCTGTATGGGACTCTGTGTGCTTCCTGGACTTGGGTGGCTATTTCCTTTCCCATGTTAGGGAAGTTTTCGACTATAATCTCTTCAAATATTTTCTTGGGTCCTGTCTCTCTCTCTTCTCCTTCTGGGACCCGTAAAATGCGGATGTTCTTGCGTTTAGTGTTGTCCCAGAGGTCTCTTACGCTGTCTTCATTTTTTCATTCTTTTTTAGTTTGTTCTGTTCTGAAGCAGTGAATTCCACCATTTTGTCTTCCTGGTCACTTATCCATTCTTCTGCCTCAGTTATTCTGCTATTGATTCCTTCTAGTGTATTGTTCATTTCAGTTATTGTATTGTTCATCTTTGTTTGTTCTTTAATTCTTCTAGGTCTTTCTTAAACATTTCTTGCATCTTCTTGATCTTTGCCTCTATTCTTTTTCCGAGTTCCTGGATCATCTTCACTATCATTATTCTGATTTCTTTTTCTAGAATGTTTCCTATCTCCACTTCATTTAGTGGTTTTTCTGGGGTTTTATCTTGTTCCTTCATCTGGTACATAGCCCTCTGCCTTTTCATCTTGTCTATCTTTCTGTGAATGTGGTTTTCCACAAGCTGCAGGATTGTAGTTCTTCTTGCTTTTGCTGTCTTCTCTCTGGTGGATGAGGCTATCTAAGATACTTGTGCAAGTTTCCAGATGGGAGGGACTGGTGGTGGGTAGAGCTGGCTGTTCCTCTGGTGGGCAGAGCTCAGTAAAACTTTAATCCACTTTTCTGCTGATAGATGGGGCTGGGTTCCCTCACTGTTGGTTTTTTGGCCTGAGGTGACCCAACACTGGAGCCTACCTGGCTCTTTGGTATGGCTAATAGCAGACTCTGGGAGGGCTCACGCCAAGGAGTACTTCCCAGAACTTCTGCTGCCAGTGTCCTTGTCCTCACAGTGAGACACAGCCACCCCTTGCCTCTGCAGGAGACCCTCCATCACTAGCAGGTGGGTCTGGTTCAGTCTCCTATGGGGTCACTGCTCCTTCCCCTGGGTCCCAATGCACACGCTACTTTGTGTGTGCCCTCCAAGAGTGGAGTCTGTTTCCCCCAGTCCTGCTGAAGTCCTGCAATCAAATCCCGCTAGCCTTCAAAGTCTGATTCTCTAGGAATTCCTCTTACCATTGCCGGACCCCAGGTTGGGAAGCCTGACATGGGGCTCAGAACCTTCACTGAAGTGGGTGTTCTCCAGTTTGTGAGTCATCCACCCAGCAGTTATGGGATTTGATTTTATTGTGATTGCACCCCTCCTACCATCTCATTGTGGCTTCTCCTTTGTCTTTGGATGTGGGGTGTCTTTTTTGGTGAGTTCTGGTGTCTTCCTGTCGATGATTCTAAATTTATTTATGTTTAATTTTTTTAATTTTTTACTGCGTTGGATCTTTGTTGCTGTGTCCTGGATTTCTCTAGTTGAGGTGAGTGGGGGCTACTCTTTGTCACAGTGCACAGGTTTCTCATTGCAGTGGCTACTCTTGTTGCGGAGCATGGGCTCTAGGCTCGTGGGCTTCAGTAGTTGTGGCACACAGGCTCAGTAGTTGTGGCACACAGGCTCAGTAGCTGTGGCTTGCGGGCTCTAGAGTGCAGGCTCAGTGGTTGTGGTGCACGGGCTTAGTTTTTCTGTGGCATGTGGGATCTTCCCGGACCAGGGCTTGATCCCATGTCCCCTGTATTGGCAAGCGGATTCTTAAGCACTGCACCACCAGGGAAGCCCTACCATTCCATTTTGATTAGTTTAGCTTTGTAGTATCGCCCAAAGTCTGGGAGGGTTATGCCTCCTGCTTTGTTCTTTTTCCTCATGATTGTATTGGCAATTCTAGGTCTTTTATGGTTCCATATAAATTTTTGGATTCTTTGTTTTGGTTCTATGAAAAATGTCATGGGTAATTTGATAGGGATAACATTAAATCGTAGATTGCTTTAGGTAGTATGGCCATTTTAACAATATTAATTTTTCCACTCCAGGAGCATGGAATATCTTTCCATTTCTTTGAATCATCTTCAATTTCCTTTATTAATGTTTTATAGTTTTTAGCATATAATTCTTTCACCTCCTTGGTCTAGTTTGTTTGTAACTTTTATTATTTTTGTGTGATTTTAAAAGATTTTTTTTCTTTTTTAACATTCCCTTTCGATATATCATTGTTAGTATAAAGAAATGCAACTGATTTCTGTATGTTAATTGTGTACCCTGCTACCTTGCTGAAATCATTTATCAGTTTTAGTAGTTTTTGTGTGGAGTCTGTAGGGTTTTCTATGTATAGTATCATGTCATCTGCATATAATGACAATTTTACCTCTTCCCTTCCTATTTGGATAACTGTGGTTAGGACTTCCAGTTCTATGTTCAGTAGAAGTGGTGAGAATGGGTATCCTTTTCTTGTTCCAGATTTTAGTTGGAAGGCTTTCAGCTTTTCACTGTTGAGTATTATATTGGTTGTGGGTTTGTCATATATAGCTTTTATTATGTTGAGATATGTTCCCTCTATAGCCATTTGGTAAGAGTTTTTATTATGAATGGATGTTGAATTTTATCAAATGCTTTTTCTGCATCTATTGAGATGATCATGTGGTTTTTGTCTTTTCTTTTGTTGATGTGGTATATCACATTGATTTGCATATGTTGAACCATCCTTGTGATCCTGGGATGAATCTAACTTGGTTGTGGTGTATGATCTTAATCTGTATACTGGCTTATTTAAGTGATTTACTTTCTGATTGTGATCTTCCCTTTCCTATAGCTTCTTGCTTCTTTTCTATTTAGAGAAGACCTTTCAATATTTCTTTTAGGATAGGTTTAGTATTGCTGTATTCTTTTAGTTTTTGCTTGTCTGAGAAATTCTTTATCTCTCCTTCTATTCTAAATGATAATCTTGCTGTATAAAGTATTCTAGCTTGCAGATTTTTCCCTTTCAGGACTTTGAATATATTTTGCCACTCTTTTCTGACCTGCAACGTTTCTGTAGAGAAATAAGCTGCTAGCCTTATGGAGGTTCCCTTGTAATTAACTCTTTGTTTTTCTCTCACTGCCTTTAGAATCCTCTCTTTACCTTTAACTTGCCATTTTAATTATAATATGTCTTGGTGTAGGTCTTTTGGGTTCATCTTGTTCGGGACCCTCTGTGCTTCTTGTATCTGGATATCTACTTCCTTTAGGTTTGGGAAGTTTTCAACCATAATTTCTTCAAATCCAGTTTCAATCCCCTTTAGTCTTTCTTCTCCTTCTATCATGCGTATATTGGCACATTTTATATGATCCTGTAGGTCTCTTATATTGCTTTAATTTTTTTTCATTTGGCTTTCTGTCTGCTATTCCAATTGGGTGATTTCCATTATTCTGTCTTCCAAATCACTTATTCATTCTTCTGCATTATTCATTCTGCTATTCATTGCCTTTAGCTCAGCTTTTGTCTCAGTAAATGAATTTTCTAATTTTTCTTGGCTCCTCCTTATTACAGTAATCTGCATTTCTGTTGATAGCGTTTTTTACTTCCTTTAGTATTTTCATTATCTTCTTTTTGAATATGGTGTCTATTAGACTGAAGAGGTCTGTTTCATTGTTGTTTCAGGAGAATTTGCTTGGTCTTTTAACTGGGAGTGGTTCCTCTGATTCTTCATTTTACTTATATCTCTCTTACTCTGTGAGCTTAGGAGAAATGATTATCTACTGTAGTCTTTCAGGGCTATTTTTATGTGAGAGCATCCCTGTGTGCTTATGTGGGTTTAATTTTTTCGTGCAAGGCCTATTTATAATATGGATTCCTGCTGCCTCTTTCCTCAGTGTGTGCTGGCAATTACCCTCTTGATAGGGGGTGTGAAGATGTGGTGGCTGGAGCCCACAGAGGCAGTGCCCTGTTAGCCGAAATTGCAAACATGGAGAAAGAGGCTGCTATAGTGGGCCCCACTCCTCCCTTCGTGTGCCCTCCAACAATGGTGCCTCACCTCTATGGCAGGCCAGGTCTCCCTCCACATACACCTTTGGCCATGGCTGCACCACACTCCAGCCCCTTCAGGCTATCTCTGTGCAGCCAACCCCAGGCCTCTCCCTGGGCTTCAGCAACCAGTCCCCACCTGTATCGAAGGATGTGCGTCTCACTCTGGGGAGCACAAGGCAGCAGCACAATCAGTGTGTGCAGGTCTCTCTCTGTTTGGCAAGCCAGTTGATGCACTATCCTCCAAGGTTCCAAAGTTCCCCCTCTGTCCTGGCTAATCTCCACACAAGTGAGGGTGCTTCCCAGAATGCAGGAACATGTCCTCTTTCACAGCTCCCTCCCAGGCGGTACAGGTCCCATTCCAATTCATTTCTCTCTTTTTTTTTTTTCTTTTGTCCTACCTGATTACGTGGAGATCATCTTGCCCTTTCAGAATTCTTAGGTCTTCTGCCAGCATTCAGTAGGTATTCTGTGACAATTGTTCCACATGTAGATGTATTTTTGATGTATTTGTGGGAGGAAATGAGCTCCATGTCCTTCTACTCCACCATCTTGATAGCTCTCCTATGAGTCTTGAATAGGATGTTCTTGCAGTGTTTCATATATAGAACAAACTTGGGTATCAGAATATCTGCATTCAAGTGTTTGCTGTGCTATTCACAAGCCATGGATATGGCAGTGGTAATTTAATGTCCCAGAATTATTTTTATTAGTAAATATTAATACCTGCTTTTTGTTTCTTATAGTAATCTAAGAAATTTTGAATGAGACAATAAAGGCAATAGTTGTATAAACCACAGTGTTATATTTTATACAAAGTAATATGGTAATAATCAAACAACTTTATTAGTTCTATAGCTTATATAGCTTTGTTAGGGTGGATCTGATAGCAAGTGAAGGGAAGACCACTTAGGAGGATTTTGTAATAGTTCTGGAAATAAGTAATTAGAAACTAGAAGATTTTACAAAAAAAGAAAGAGAGATAGCAGTAGAGTATGAAATTAAATGGAGGTTGCAGAATCATGCTCCAGGACTTCATTTTCATTTTTCACCTAACATTCAACCACTAATCATTAAGCACCTACTATCTGCTAGGTATGCTGGTGATAAAGGAACATACAGTCATTACTTTTACTAACACATTTTTATACGTAATAAATCATTAAAAAAAAATCAATGTAGCATGGAACTCCTTTTAATTCTTTATCATTAGTCATAATATTATTGAATAAGTTTAGGAAAAGTGGTCTAAAGATTAAGATTTTTTTTCCTCAGAAGTGTTCAGATGGTTACAAATTGTCCATGCCTTATAAAAATGTCACTCATAGACAGTGATAGTTACACACATATTAATTTGTTTCATTGCTATAGTTTTTCCAAACTGAAAAATATTTAACCACCAGCAAATTGGAAGACTTTGCCTTTATCAAACCTCTTTGAGGACTGTAAAATATCATAACATAAATCTGTCTTAGGAATAATCAGTAGAGTTTGTTTAATGTTAAAAATTGGCTCAGGAATTGATTCTGGGATCAAACTTGTGGCATGAGTTAGGTAAGCCTGTCTAAGAATATTTACCCATAGAAATTAATAATACCTTCTCTAATTGGTAGATGTTTAAATGGAATAACACATAAATAATAAAATAATGAAAATAATAAGGATCACATTTATATTGAATATATCCAAAAAGGACTTCAAATTAAAAGCAGCAAATTGATTACATGTACTTATATTCATTCCCTCCTGAAACTTCACTAAAACATCAGTTAAATGACATTAAAGGGATTTTTAAAAGTAATAAGCCCTAAGCATAAAGAAAATGGGAGAAGAAATAAACAATAGAAAGCAGAGAGAAAAGTTGTCAAGTAGTTATTGATTTATCAGACCCAATTACTCTAAATGGTAAGATAGAGGTGAAGAAACTCAACTCCTCAAAACTGATGAATAGGTAGCAATGGATACCTGTAAAAGTGGAGATAAACTTTGTGCTAAAAATGTAAAGATTAGTGGAAGGTCTATTTAGGAGACAGTAAGATCCCCATATTCTCTCCACACTTCTTATAGCTAGACTTTGCAGATTTTCCTGATAGTGAATTTTTGGTATTCTTTCACTAGAAGGTAAAACATAGGGAATTGAGGAACCAAAATAGTTAAGGGCAGCAGTAGTGTGCTTAAAAATAAGGAGATTACTTGAAAGTTGACACTTTGTATATCAGGACACCCCTTCTCTCTCTAATTGCCTCTAAAAATAATGACAGCTAGAATTATATCTTCCAGGCAGTGATTAGAAGAGTTTAACCAGGATACTGTTACTAGCCTAAGAGAAAAGATCTATAGATTTGGGAACATTGGGAGTTCCTTGAAGACAAAAAGGTCCAACCAGATCATTCATATTTGACAAGCACCCATCTAGTTGCTTGCCTGCTATACCTACAGAACTTCCAATCATCTGTTTAGTGCCCCACACTAAACAGAGTTTCAGACACATGAAGAAAATCTTTAATAGAAAATTAAGAGACTAATTCAAATAAGAAAGATCAAACAACTTAGAAGAAACAAACTATATACGGAGACAAAAAGTTCAAAAAAATAATTGTTTACATTCTTGGAGAGAGAGGAGAGCTATTGTATCCATAAAATAAGAATAAAGTGATATAAAAAAAAATCAGAAAATGAAAAGAACTCCTGCAAATTAGGAAAAAAAAAAAAAAAGCAGAAATGAAAACCCCCCTGGAAGAGCTGGAAAATCAGGACTTTAACAAGTCTTTTAGAATTATATGACTTTTTTTTTTCTTTTTGTTGTTGTTGTTTTTTTTTCTTTTTGTTGTTGTTGTTTTTTTTTTTTTTAATTTTATAGCTACTTTATTTATTTATTTATTTATTTTAGGCTGTGTTAGGTCTTCGGTTCGTGCGAGGGCTTTCTCTGGTTACGGCAAGTGGGGGCCACTCTTCATCACGGTGCGGGGACCGCTCTTCATCGCGGTGCGCGGGCCTTTCACTATCGCGGCCCCTCCCGTTGCGGGGCACAGGCTCCAGACGCGCAGGCTCAGTAGTTGTGGCTCACGGGCCCAGCTGCTCCGTGGCATGTGGGATCTTCCCAGACCAGGGCTCGAACCCGTGTCCCCTGCATTAGCAGGCAGATTCTCAACCACTGCGCCACCAGGGAAGCCCGACTTTTTAAAATATGTATAAAATGGTAATTAGTTTCCTCTTGCAGTTATAACAAATTACCACAACTTTGGTGACTTAACACAAATTTATTATCTTACATTTCTAGAAGTTCAAAATATGTATCACTGAAATAAAATTAAGGCATAAGCAAGATTACATTTCTTCTGGCAGCTCTAGGAAGAATCTGCTTCCTTGCCTTTTTCAACTTCTAGGGGCCACCTACATTCCGTGCCCTCTTCTTTCATCTTCCAAGTGCGTCACTCCAAACTCTGCTTCCATCCTTATATCTTCTCTCTCTAACTAATCTTTCTGCCTCTGTCTTATGAGAACCCTTGTGATTACATTGCACCCACTAGATAATCCAGGAAAATCTCTTCATCTCAAAACACTTAATCACATCTTCAAAGTCTCTTTCACTATGTGAGGTAATAAATACACAGGTTCCAGGTTTTAGGACATGGACATCATTGGAGTCCACTATTCAGCTTAACACGGTTGTCTCTGGCACTCAAAGATTCACATCCACACCATTTGTAAAGTAAATATATCCCATCCTAAGGTCACTAAAAGTCTCACTCTGTTTACAGAATCAAGTCAAGTCCAAGATCTCATCTGCTTGAAAATCTAAAATTTCACCATCTTAATCAGCTATGTGTGTAATTCTGGGTATGATCCATCTTGGTACAAAATTCCTTTCTATCTGTGGGATGGTGAACCTAGAAAATAAATTGTCTGTTCCCAAAATACAATGATAGGATGTATGTCAGTTACATACATGAAATGTCAGTTACAGATATTCTCTTTCAAACAGGGAGAAAATGGAATGATAAAAATGAGGGACCAGTCCCAAGCAATTTTGAAATCCAGCAAAGCAAGCTTCATTAGTTTTCAAGGCTAGGGAAAAAATCATCTGTGGCTTAAGCCTCTTCCCTTCATACCTTCAACTCTGCCCTCTAGGACATAACTCCGTTTCATGTGTTTGTGGATGAACAGAATTATGAACCTATTCTGGCCTATAGAATTTTGGTAGTCCAACATTCTTTTATTTCCTCCTTTCTCTGTCACTTTCAGTCCAAGTTAGTGGTGTTTCTGAGATATAATAGTCTTAAAAACCTTGTGGTTCTTCTGTGCGTGTAATGGGATTTGCTCCATTGGACAAGATGCTCCTGCACAGTTATTTCTGAGATAATTCCATACCATTTTTGGCTTCTACTGAGATGGCAGTTGGGATCCGTGAGTCACATGACTGATCTCTTTAAGAGTCCTCTATATGATGAAATACCATTAATGTTTTTCCCTTCTGAGGCACCAATAGAAGACTGTAGAGTCATATCCCTGGCTTTAGAACACACTTTTCTGATAATAAATATCCTAATTTTAGTGTCATTTACAGTTTGGATAAGCTGAGAACTTTCAACATCAAGAGAACATCAAGTCCTGGTTCCTTTTTTCTTAATTTTTCCCTCAATTTATCTCTTTCCTTTTGCATTTTACTATGTAAGCAGAAAGAAGGAAGCAGAACACACCCTTCAATAATTTCCTTGGAAATATCTTCAATTAAATATCCAAGTTCATTGCTTACAACTTCTGTTTTCTATATAACTGTAGGAAACAATTGAACTATGTTTTCTGCCACTATATTGCAAGGATATTCTTTTTTCCAGTTTCTAATAACGTGTTCTTCATTTCCTTCTGAGCCTTCTCCAATAGTACTTTTAATGTCTGTATTTCTAGAAATAGTTTGTTTATGGTGATTTAAATATTCTCTAAGACACTATACATTTTCCTTACCATACTCCTCACTTCCTTCTGGGCACTCATTAGCAGAGTCCTTAACACCCAAATATCTAGCAACAGTCTATTCAAGACAATGCTTTTTTTTTTCTGTTACTGTGCTCAAAATTCTTTAAGCTTTTATCAGTTACCCAATTCCAAAACCACTTCCACATTTTCAGGTATTTATCACAGCAGCATCCGACTTCCAGGCAACAAAATATGTGTTTGTTTCTAATTACTTCTGAAACAAATTACCACAAATTTAATGATTTTAAGCAAAAAAATTTGTCATTCCACAGTTCTGGAGGTCAGAAGTCCATAATCAGTCTCACAGTCAAGGTGTCAGCAGTTCTAGTTCCTTCTAGAAATTGTAGGGGATAATCTGTTTCTTTGTATGTTCCAGTTTCTAGAGGCTGATGGCACTCATTTGGTTTATGGCTGCATCACTCCAGTGTCACCTTCTATTACTACATCACCTTTACTCTCTGCCTTCTTACTCTCCTATCTCCTTATAAGGATTCTTGTGGTGTCATTGGGCCCACCCAGATGATCTAGGACAATCTCCCTTATTTAGTCACACAATTGTAGATTTAATCACTTCTGCAAAATATCCTCATAGTGACATCTGGATTATGTTTTGATTGAATAACTAGGGGCTATACCCTAGTCAAGCTGACACATAAAACTGACCATCAGACTTGAGTGAAATCTTTATAAACTAAATTTTAAAAGAACAGTGTTAATAGTAATAGTAGGGTGGTGGTAAATTAAATAAAATTGTACCAATTTGCTAAACTCATCATTTTTTAAGTTAATGTATACTATAAGAAATAAAAAATCCTACACAGAAATAAGTCTATGACTAAAAGTAAACACTTTCTGTATAAAGTATATTTGTTATATCATTCCACATATAATTGTGTTTATTTCATGCTATTCTTAGTATGCTTAAAGTCACCAAGGAATCTACAATTATGACTTTATTAATTGAAGTATAGGTGATTTACAATATTATGTTAGTTTCAGGTGTACAGCACAGTGATTCAGTTATACACACATGCACACACACATACATATACAGCCATGTATTTATTCCTTTTCAGATTCTTTTCCCTTATAGGTTATTACAAAATATTGAGTATAGTTCCCTGTGCTATATAGGAGGCCCCTGTTGTTTATTTTATATATAGTAGTGTGTATTTCTTAATCCCAAACTCCTAATTTATCCCTCCCCACCTTTCCCTTTTGGTAACCATAAGTTTGTTTTCTATGTCTGTGAGTCTGCTTCTGTTTTGTGAATAAGTTCATTTGTATCTTTTTTTTAGATTCCATATATAAGTGATATCATATACTATTTGCCTTTCTCTGACTTAATTCACTTAGTATGATAATCTCTAGGTCTATCCATGTTGCTGCAACTGTCATTTTCCCCTCTTTTTTATGGCTGAGTAATAGTCCATTATATATATATATATATATATACACACACACACACATATATATATGTATGTATGTATGTATATGTGTGTGTGTGTATGTGTGTGTGTGTGTGTGTGTGTGTATGTATGTATGTATATATATATATATATATATATATATATATATATGCCACATCTTCTTTAGCCATTCCTCTGTCAATGAACATTTTGGTTGCTTCCATGTCTTGGCTATTGTAAATAGTGCTGCAATGAATATTGGGGTGCATGTATCTTTTCAAATTATGGTTTTCTCCGGATATATGCCCAGGAGTGGGATTGCTGGATCATATGGTAACTGTATTAGTTTTGTAAGGAACTTCTATACTGTTCTCCATAGTGGTTGTACCAATTTACATTCCCACCAACAGTGTAGGAGGGCTCCTTTTTCTCCACACCCTCTCCAGCATTTATTATTGTAGACTTTTTGTTGACGGTCATCTGACTGGTGTGAGGTGATACCTCATTGTAGTTTTAATTTATATTTCTCTAATAATTAGTGATGTTGAGCATCTTTTCATGTGCCTTTTGGCCATCTGTTT
Source organism: Balaenoptera acutorostrata (assembly GCF_949987535.1). NCBI lineage: Eukaryota > Metazoa > Chordata > Mammalia > Artiodactyla > Balaenopteridae > Balaenoptera > Balaenoptera acutorostrata. The sequence goes on from NC_080071.1 coordinate 4,135,973, forward strand.
GTCTTCTTTGAAGAAATTTCTATTTAGGTCTTCTGACCATTTTGTAATTGGGTTGTTGTTTTTTTGCTACTGAGCTGTATGAGCTGTTTGTATATTTTGGAGATTAATCCCTTGTTGGTCACATTGCTTCCAAATATTTTCTCCCATTCTGTAGGTTGTCTTTTCATTTTGTTTATGGTTTCCTTTGCTGTGCAAAAACTTTTAAGTTTAATTAGGTCCCATTTGTTTGTTTTTGTTTTTATTTCCATTACTCTTATGTGATGAATCAGAAAAGATATTGCTGTGATTTATGTGAGAGAGTGTTCTGCCTATGTTTTCCTCTAGGGGTTTTATAATATCAGGTCTTACATTTAGGTCTTTAATTCGTTTTGAGTTTATTTTTTGTGTATGGTGTTAGAGAATGTTCTAATTTCATTCTTTTACATGTAGCTGTCTGGTTTTCCCAGCACCACTTTTTGAAAAGACTGTCTTTTTTCCATTGTATATTCTTGCCTTCTTTGTAATATATTAATTGACCATAGGTGCATGGGTTTATTTCTGGGCTTTCTGTCCTGTTCCTTTAATCTATATGTTTATTTTTGTGCCAATACCATAATGTTTTGATGACAGTAGCTTTGTAGTAAAGTCTGAAGTCAGGGAGCCTGATTCCTCCAGCTCCATTTTTCTTTCTCAAGGTTGCTTTGGCTATTCAGGTTCTTTTATGTTTCCATGCAAATTGCAAAAATTTTTGTTCTAATTTGTGAAAAATGTCCTTGGTAATTTGATAGAAATTGCATTCAATCTGTAGACTGTCTTTGGTAGTATAGTCATTTTGACAATATTGATTCTTCCAATCCAAGAACATGGTATATCTTTCCATCTGTTTGTGTCATATTCAATTTCTTTCATCAGTGTTTTATAGTTTTTTGAGTACAGATCTTCTGCCTACTTAGGTAGGTTTATTCCTAGGTATTTTATTCTTTTTGATGCAGTGGTAAATGGGATTGTTTCCTTAATTTCTCTTTCGGATCTTTCCTTGCTAGTATATAGAAATGCAACAGATATCTCTGAATTAATTTTGTATCCTGCATTTTTACCGAATTCATTGAGGAGCTCTAGTAGTTTTCTGGTATAGGCTTTAGGATTTTCTATGTATAGTATCATGTCATCTGTAAACAATGAGTTTTACTTCTTTACCAATTTGTGTCTATGTTAATCAGTGATATTGGCCTGTAATTTTCTTTTTTTGTGGTATCTTTGTCTGGTTTTGGTATCAGGGTGATTGTGGCCTCATAGAATGAGTTTGGAAGTGTCCCTTCCTCTGCAATTTCTTGGAATAGCTTCAGAAGGATAGGTGTTAACTCTTCTCTAAATGTTTGATAGGATTCGCCTGTGAAGCCATCTGGCCCTGGATTCTTGTTTGGTGGGAGTTTTTTAATTACAGTTTCAATTTCAGTACTTGTATTTGGTCTGTTTATATTTTCTATTTCTTCCTGGATCAGTGGAGATTGTACCTTTCTACGAATTTGTCCATTTCTTCCAGGTTGTCCGTTTAATGGCACAGAGTTGTCTGTAGTAGTCTCTTATGGTCTTTTGTATTTCTGTGGTGTCCATTGTAACTTCTCCTTTATCATTTCTAATTTTATTGATTTGGGTCCTCTCCCTTTTTTTCTTGATGAGTCTGGCTAAAGGTTTATCAATTTTGTTTATCTTTTCAAGAACCAGCTTTTAGTTTCATTGATCTTTTGTATTGTTTTCTTCTTCTCTATTTCATTTATTTCTGCTCTGATCGTTATGATTTCTTTACTTCTACTAACTTTGGGTTTTGTTTGTTCTTCTTTCTCTAGTTGCTTTAGGTGTAAGGTTAGGTTGTTTGAGATTTTTCTTATTTCTTGAGGTAAGCTTGTGTCACTATAAACTTCCCTCTTAGAATTGGTTTTGCTGCATTGCATAGGTTTTAGATCATTGCATTTTTGTTTTCATTTTTCTCTAGGTTCCTCTTTGATTTTTTCAGTGACCACTGGTTGTTTAGTAGCATATTGTTTATCCTCCATATATTTGTGTTTTATGCATTTTTTTCCCATGTAGTTGATTTCTAATCTCATAGTGTTGTGGTTGAAAAAGATGCTTGATATGATTTCAATTTTCTTAAATTTACTGGGGCTTGCTTTGTGGGCCAGCATGTGATCTGTCTGGAGAAGGTTCCATGTGCACTTGAAAAGAATATGTATTCTGCATCTTTTAGATGGAACACTCTATAAATATTAATTTAAGTCCATCTGGTCTAACATATCATTTAAGGCCTGTGTTCCTTATTGATCGTCTGTCTGGACTATCTGTCCATTAATGAAACTGGGGTGTTAAATTCCCCCACTATTATTGTGTTACTGTCGATTTCTCCTTTTATGGCTGTTAGAATTTGCCTTATATACTGAGTTGGTCCTATGTTAGGTACCTATATATATTTACAATTGTTATATCTTCTTTTTGGATTAATCCGTTGATCATTATGTAGTGTCCTTCTTTGTCTCTTGCAGCAGTCTTTATTTTAAAGTCTATTTTGTTTTATATGTGTATTGTTACTCCAGCTTTCTTTTGAGTTCCATTTGCATGGAATACCTTTTTACATCCTTTCACTTTCAGTCTGTATGTGTCTCTAGATCTGAAGCGGTCTCTTGTAGACAGCATATATACAGGTCTTATTTTTTTATCCATTCAGTCTGTGTGTTTTGGTTGGAGCATTTAATCCATTTATATTTAAGGTAATTTTCAATATGTATGTTCTTATTACCATTTCGTTAATTATTTTGGATTTATTTTTACAGATTTTTATTCTTCCTTTCCTCTTTTGTTCTTTTCTATTGTGATTTGATGACCATCTTTCCTGTTGTGTTTAGCTTCCTTTTTCTTTTTTGTGTGTATATCTATTATAGATTATTTATTTGCAGTTACCATGAGGTTTTGATATAGCAGTCTATATGTATACATGACTTAAGTTGCTCATCTCTTAATTTCAAATGCATTTCAAATATCCTGCATTTGTACACTCCTCTTATAATTACTGGTTTTCATATCATATTTGTGTGTGAATGATTTCTTACCTTTACTATATGTTTGCCTTTACCAGTGAGCTTTCCCATTTCATAATTTTCTTCTTTCTAGTTGTGGGCTTTTATTTTCTGCCTAGAGCAATTCCTTTAGCATTTGTTGTAAAGCTGGTTTGGTGGTGCTGAATTCTTTTAGTTTTGCTTGTCTGTAAAGCTTTTGATTTCTCCATCAAATCTGAAGGAGAGCCTTGCTGGGTAGAGTATTCTTGCTTGTAGGTTTTCCCCTTTCATTACTTTAAATGTATTGCGCCTTTCCCTTCTGGCTTGCAGAGTTTCTGCTGAAAAATCATCTGATGGTCTTATGGGGATTGACTTGTATGTTATTTGTTGCTTTACCCTTACTGCTTTAAATTTAATTTTCTCTTTGTCTTTAATTTTTGTCAGTTTCATTACTCTGTGTTTCAGTGTGTTCCTCCTTGAATTAATCCTGTATGGGACTCTGTGCTACCTGGACATGGGTGACTGTTTCTCTTCCCATGTTAGGGAATTTTTCAGCTATTATCTCTTCAACTATTTTCTCAGGCCCTTTCTTTCCCTATGGGACCCCTATCTTGTGAATGTTGGTACATTTGATGTTGTCTCAGAGGTCTCTTAAACTGTCCTCATTTCTTTTTACTCCTTTTTCTTTATTCCGTTCCATGGCAGTGATTTCCACCACTCTGTCTTCAGCTCACTGATTCGTTCTTCTGCCTCACTTACTCTGCTATTGATTTGTCCCACTGTATTTTTCATTTCAGTTATTGTATTCTTCAACTCTGTTTGATTTGCTTTATATTTTCTAACTCTTTGCTAAAAGCTTGTAACTTATTGCTCTGCACATCTGTTCTTTTCTCAAGTTCTTGGATCATCTTTACAATCATTACTCTGAACTCTTTCTTGGGTAGATTGCCTATATCCACTTCACTTAGTTGTTCTTCTGGGGGTTTATCTTGTTCTTTCATCTGGAACATATTCCTTTGCCATCTCATTTTGTTTAAATTTCTATTTGTATTTTTATGCATGTGTTATGTTAGTACCATTTCTTGACCTTGGATAAATGGTTCTCTGTAGGGGATATCCTATGTGTCCCAGCAGTATACTCCCCTCTCTTCACTCAAGGGCCTAGGACCAGCTGGGCTCATGGTAGGTTCTGACTTGTGTTTGCAACTCAGTTCACCAGGCTGCAAGATCTTAGTTTTCTTGCTTCTGGTGACTGCCCCCTGGTGGGTGAGGCTGGGCTAGAGGCTTGTGTAGGTTTCCTGGTGCGAGGGGCTGGTGCCTTCTCACTGGTGGTTGGAGCTGAGTCTTGGCACTCTGGTGGTCAGGGAGGTATCAAGTGGTGTGTCTAGAGGTGACTGTGGGCTCAGGACATCTTTAGGCAGTCTGTCTGCTGATGGGTGAGGCTGCGTTCCTACCCTGTTGTTTGTTTGGCCTGAGGCATCCCAGCACTGGAGCTTACAGGATATTGGGTCGGACCAGGTCTTAGTGCCAAGGACCTAAACTATCTGCTTTCAGCCAGAGTTCATATAGGTCCCTGCTCTGTCTGCCACCACCTTTTATGTCCCCAAACAGAGCCACAGTCACCCCCTGCTTCCCAAGGACACCCTTCAAGACCAGCAGGTACATCTGGCCCAGGCTCCTGTGGAGTCACTGCTTTTACCCTGGGACCTGGTGCATATGGGACCTTTAATTCACCCTCCAAGAGAGGAGTTTCTGTCTCCTCCAGTCCTGTGGGGCTCCTGCAGACAAGCCCTGCTGGACCTCAAAGCCAAATGCTCTGGGGGCTTCTCCTCCCAGTACCAAACCCCTGAGCTTGGGAGCCTGGTGTGGGGCTCAGAGTTCTCACTCCTGTGGGAGAACTCATGCAATATAACTTCTCCAGTTTGTGAGCTGCGCACCTGGGTGGTATGGTATTTGAGAATATCATGAGTGTGCTCCTCCTACCATCTCGTGGTTTCTTCTTTATGTATTTGGATGAGGAATATCTTTTTTGTAGATTCCACTCTTTTTTATTTATGGTTGTTCCACAGTTAGTTGTATTTTTGTGTGCTCATGAGAGGAGGTGAGCTCAAGGTTCTACTCTGCCATCTTTTTTCCCTCTCTCCTATGGCTTCTTAAAGCACTGTTTTTATCATCCTCATCAGTGGCCCTAGGATGCCCTCCATTATGATATGTTTTAATAAAATATAAATTTATTGTCTGAAAAATTATTTAAAAATTAGGTAAACATGAGACCACTATTCAGCTCTCATTACAGACTGTCACCTCAATGTCTCTTTCTAATGTAAGTTGGAGTTACTGTTTCAAAAAAAATACAGAGAAGTTGATCTCCTTTTTAAGATGTGAGAAATATCACTAGGGAATGTAGAATAAATAAAATAAATGTAAATAGCCTTGATATGGAAACTCCATTAAGCTTAAAATCAAGGCCATGTTTTCATACAAACAATAGCCAGTGTTCTGTTGGAACATTTCTGTGTGAGAGTTTTCCCAAAGTTTACAAAGATTAACACTTTTCTTAATCTCTTAAAGCTGATTTATTCAGGTAAAGAAGTAGGTGTATAATCCAACTCCCACAGTAGATAATCATATTATAATTAAGTTCTAGGTAAAATAAGAATACCATGTGTAAAAAACCTCAACAAAATATTAGCAAACCAAATGCAATAATACACTAAAAGGATCATTTACCATTATCAAGTGAGTTTTATCCCAGGGTTGCAAGGATGCTTCAATGTCTGCAAATCAATCAATGTGGTATATCACATAAACAGACTGAAGAATAAAACTCATATGATGATCTCAATAGATGCAGAAGAAGATTTTGACAAAGTTCAGCATACATTTATGACAAAAAAATTCTCCAGAAAAGGGTATGAAGGAAACATCTCAACATAATAAAGGGCATATACACAACAAGCCCATGTGTAACATAATACTCAATGATGAAAAGATGAAAGCATTTCCTCCAAGATCTGGAACAAAACAAGGATGCCCACTCTCACCACTTTTAGTATTGGAAGTCCCAACCACAGCAATCAGACAAGAAAAAGAAATAAAAGAAATCCAGTTTGGAAGGGAGAAGTAAAACTGCCACTGTTTGCAAATGACATGATACTATAGAAGGACAATCCTCAAGATACCAAGAAAAAATTACTAGAACTCATGAATGATCTCGGTCAAGTTTCAGGACATTATACAAAATTAATATACAGAAATCTGTTGCATTTCTATATACCAACGATGAACTATCAGAAAGAGAAATTTTTTTAAAGATTCTATTTACAATTGCGTCAAAAAGAACAAAATACATGGGAATAAATCTAACTAAAGAGATAAAATATCTGTACTTGGAAAACTATAAGACACTGAGGAAAGAAATGAAGATGACACAAATAGACGGAAATATATATCATGTTCATGAATAGGAAAAATTAATATTGTTAAAATGACCATACCACTCAAGGCAATCTATAGATTCAGTTCAATCCCTATCAAAATACCAATGGCATTTTTGTTTTTTTCATAGAGCTAGTACAAATAATTCTAAATTTTGTATGGAAAGACAAAAGTCAAAATAGTCAAATAGTCAAAACAATCTTGAGAAAGAAGAACAAAGCTGGAGGTATGCTCCCTGATTTCAAACTATAGTACAAAGCTACAGTCATCAAAATCATACAGTACTGGCACAAAAATAGACATATACATCAATGGACCAGAATAGAGAGCCCAGAAATAAACTGACACTTTTATGGTCTATTAATGTACAACAAAGGAGGCATATGATGAGAATATACAATGGGGAAAAGACATCCTCTTCAGTAAATGATTTGGGACAGTTGGACAGCTACATGCAAAAGAATCAAACTGGATTACTCTCATGCCATGCACAAAAATAAATTCAAAACAGATTAAGGAGTTTGTAAGACATGCAATCACATAAAAGTGGACATTTTGAGACTTTCTTCTCACAAAATTGCTATTTTCATTACAATTTTGACTTTTTGAAATTAAATAGGTATTATAATTTCAGATTAGGGAAAGGTGAAAAATGCATATGAGATTTGGGTTTTTAAAAATTATTTAAAAATAAATTTAGCTAAACACAATTTTAAAAAGGTAGCTAGATTTCTATTTACCTAACTTATGGTCCCAACTAGCCATCAGTTAATCATTTATTCCCTTATATTACGTAGTACATTTCTCCTTGATCACATAGATTGTGAGATATAAAAGATCATAGAAAAAAATTAAACTGTTTCACGTACCAAATATTTATTGTGTACCTATTATGTACCAAACATTATGCTAAACATTAGGGATAGTACAAACAACATTTTAAGTTTTTAGTTAATATTTCAAAACATGATTTTCAAATACAAATATCAATGTACCAAAACCAAATGGACCATCATTGCAATTCTTTTTTGGTGAATATCTTGCAGTCATACATACAATACTGCTACTTCCTAGGGAAGAAAAGCAGCCTTGTAGAGATCTAGCAAAGATCTTTAAAAAAAGAGTAGCCTGAGAACTAGGAGAACCAAGTGTCATGGATGAAATGGTGTCACGGGCCTCAATGGAGAAATGGATTATCAGAAGTAGAGAGTGGTCAACAATTTCAAATGAAGTGAGGTCACTGGCTTTGCCAAGCAGAAAGTCATTGGTGTCTGTTATCAGATATGAGAAAGCACATGACAAATAGCAATGGTTGATGGAGTAAAGAGAATGAGTCAGTGGGTACAGATTACTCATTTAAAAAATGTCGTGAAAGGAAAGGTGAAGAGGATAGTGGAAAGCTGAGAGAGAGAGAGGTTTGTTCATATTTTTATTTTTAGTATGAAGAATAAGCATGATTTTAGGTTTAGGAGGATAGCTACTGGGTAGGAAAAATGAAACATGTAGAAGAATAAAGAGTGGGAATTTCTTGGGACAAGGAGAAAAAGGGTTTAGCTGTAAAGTTTAGAGTTGAAAGTCCACCTTCTAAAATTAAAAAGTGGAAGAAGATTAAAATGGGTAAATAAGAATAAATAATAATAATAATGGTAAGTAATAATCAAGGTAATAATAGTTGACATTATTTGAAATATATATATATATGCACACACACTCATACATACACACAGATACACATACACATGTATATCTCTGTTCAAAGTCCTTGATATGTTGTAATAGGCACTATTATTATCCTTATTTTATCAATGAGTAAGCTGAGACACAGATGGATTAATAATTTGCAGAAATTACACAATTACTAAGGAGCAGAGCCATGATTTGAACCGAGGAATCATTTTAGAGTCCAGATTCTTATCCACCACATCTCAATAAAGCTGATTAATTCTGTAAATGAAAATGAGAAAAACTGAGGATATTTTCTTAACCCTTCTATTTTTGGCCTGTAAGATAAGGAGAAAATACATTTACTGAGAATTATGAGGACAGGTATAGAAAGAGTTTTAAGATGATGGCAAAGAAAACTATGGAATCATATATGTTTCTGTGTGTTTTCTCTCATAAAATACCTTTACTTTGGAATGAGAAACTAATAAAATTTTTGTGGAATTTTAGTAGGTACTTATCAGAAAGATCAGAGTTACTAAATTTTCTGATTTAGTTACTAAATTTTTAAAATTTTCTGATTTAGTTACTAAATTTTTAGGTTGTAGAGTTCAATTCTTACCTATGAGATTTTCAAAATTAGCAGAGGTCTTAATACTTTTAAAACCTCAGAACATATTAGCATTTAAGACAGGACAAGACATTACAATTTTATTTTCCATTAAGGAATCAAAAACAAGTGTTCTACATATAACTAGTTCCAACTCTATGTGTATGTTTTCTCCTAAAAATAATCTGGTCCCTGCCTTTGAATATTGTATTAGTTTGCTAACACAGACGAGGAGGCTTAAACAAGAAAACTCATTTTCTCACAGTTCTGGTGGCTGGAGGTCCAAGATCAAAGTGTCAGCAGGTTTGGTTTCTTCTGAGGCCTCTCTTCTTGGCTGTCTTCTTGCTGTGTCCTCACATGGTATTTGCTGTGTTGTCTGTGTCCTAATATCTTCCTCTTATAAGGACATCAGTCATATTGAATTAGGGCCCACCCATATTACCTTATTTTCTCCTCTTTGAAGGCCCTATCTCCAAATACAGTCACATTCTGAGGTACTGGGAGTTAGGATTTTAGCACATAAATTTAGGGGATTGGGGAAGGGGACACAATTTGATCCATAACAAAGAACATTAAAAAAATCTTATATGTTTGTTCATCTGTCTGGTCAGAACAAGAGTGGGATTACTTCAAGAGCAGGTTTGGGCTATCCTTTTCCTCAGCATCCTTAGCACTCTGGAATAAAAACTCATAATGATGAGCTTTGATAGTAAAGAAAAATGAATATCAGTCTAACAAGTAAAGAATGAAGTTAAAAATAATTGGCACATTTAGTGTTCTAGGAATCAAGAAAAAAAAAGTAAGTCAGCAACCCTTCTGCACTGTGACTTTGTCAAAACAGCAACAAACTTTCTTCAGTGGCTGCTTCAGACTGAATTAGGATTCACTTCACCTTTACAATCAAAAACTGCTGGTGTTTGACTGGAATAGTTTGGGCCAGGCACTGTGGTAAGCACTCTGTTGTCACTGTTTTCATTAATCCTCATACAAACTGATGGTTAATGCAAATATTTTCCTAATTTTCAGTTAAGGCTTAAACAGATTATATTACAGTGGTGAACAGAACCTAAACTTGAATCCAAGCCTCACTTATCCCAAAGTCCATGATTTTAATCTTAACAAAATACTAACTTACCAAATATCTCTGGTATCAGTAGACATTATGAGGGCTGGATAATGTGACCCAGATTTTGATATTACCAAAATGCATAAGACAAAACTCTAAAAATCTAATTTTGTGATGGCAATGGGTAAAGAAAGATTTAGATATCATATTTGAACCTTTAAATATGATTTGTAACTCTTTAACACAAAATACTAGTAGTCCCAAAATTGTGCGAATGACACTATTGATTTTGTGGAACTTCAATGGCAATGCTGCATGAAATGGTTTGTTGCATTAAACGTGTAAAGTTGAGCTACATGGGGCATAAGTCATGAGAAGATATGACTCAATAAAAGTGGCTTTATTAGCATTATTGACCAAAAATGTTACCTCATTCACGATGGTTAACAAAGAGAAGATTTATTTGGCTTACGGCTCTTGTTTTCAATGCTAACCATTTTTGCCAGTATTATTATATTTAAATTACATTATTTCTGACTTTCCAAGTGAAGAGTGCTGAAGAAATAGGAAATCGCATTTCCCATAATACTTAGCGTAATATATTAAATGCACAATAAATATTTTTGAAACAAATGAAATAAAGGAAAAGCAAAAGAATTGATACATGAGCATTATTTATTAATCTATTCACACCTAAAGTCAAGAGTAACTGCTCATGCTAACAAAGGATATTTTCATATCAGTGAAATAAAACACTTCAATACTTTCTATGAAGAATAAATAAATATGATGTATATGGATTTCTAAACCTTGATGTAAAGTCCTGCTAAAGAGATGAGTGCAAGTAAAAACATACTATTACTTATTAAATGATAGAACCTTTAATATTTCATTTTAAATGAGAGTAAGCAGATTGTGTTCTTGGTAGGTACTAAAAGAATATTTGACAAATTGAATTAAATAAAGCAAGAATAAAAAGGATAATTTAACAGAGTCTATAGGGAGGTGATAATTTCAGACTGCAATGTTATCTTGTGCAAAAGTATTAAACTACTTGATAACTAACTGTGATTCTGTCTCCTCAAAGATAAGAAAATATTAAGTTTAGGTAAAGCTCATCTTTTTTTTAGGATAATTCAATCCAGACACTAAATTCTTTTCTAGCTTTACTACTAAACCAATCACTTTTGTAAGGAACTCAGTAATAAAGAAAAAAGGAGCACATAGTGTATACTCACCAAGTAAGGTAAACAGTGGTATGGATTTGATTTATATGCTATGTCTAAGAAATTTTGTGCACAGCAGAAACAGGAATGGCATATGTGGACATAACTGCAAGTCATATTATGAAGTCACTTCTATTTTAGGAATCCATCTGTTACCAGATGATTTTAAAGTAAGGTAAATGTTTGTTGGCTTAATACTATTCTCAGAAAAAATATTAATAACCTGATTTATAAGCAAAAGTCATCAATTAATCCTTATGGTTATTGGTCAGACTTCATTATAATGTGACAAAACTAGTAGATAAGACTATCTACTCTAGAAAGCCCCTTTCATCATCCTGACTGGTAGAGATTTCATTTTACTGTGAGTGCCTGTGAAAGTCTGTTTATACTCATACCACCCTTGCGTCATACTAACTTGTAGTTATTTCTGCTGGTAAAATTTTCTCTACTACCTTGTAAATTCCAAGAGGGCAAGAATCTTGATTTTCAGAGAGCATAAGATTCCTTCCTTTGGTGAATATCACTAATTGCTTAGTAAGTCCCAGCAAGTCTGCAGCCAGGGTCAGACTGCTGCAAAGGCATTTGTACAACAGTCAACACAGTGTTCTGAGGGCCTACAGTGGGCTGGGCTGGAGATACACGGATGTGCAAGGCACATTGTCTGCCCTCATACAACAAAGAAGCTGTTTCAATAAAAAGAGAATAATATTATAAATAAGGCTAGAAGCAAATTGTGCAAACTGGGAAGACGTGCTTATCTCTGACTTCATGGATGTGTGTGTGTACCATGTGGGTATCGAGAAAGCCAAACTGAAGTGTGACGTGTTAAGTAAGTGTTAAGTAAGTGAAATACAGGTAAGGAAACAGCACATTCAATATTTATCTAGAGGTAAGAGAGAGAATGTCTCACTCGATACATTCCAACTGTTTAGCAGAGTAGACATTTAATAAATCGGAATAGAATTATTTAATTTGGGTATACATTCAGAAGATAGAGACTTATCCTTCCTTATCTCTGAATCTGTGTAGTTCATATATGCAAATTACACAGAAAGACTCCCCTGCATTCGAGTATGTGGAAAACTTATGCATTGATTTACACTTCCTATAGCTTAAATAACTCATTTGTCATTAATACCTCTTCAGAATGACAGACTGTATTATGTAATTTGCTAAATACAGATATCAGTCACAGTTTGCTCTCTTTCATTGTGAATACATTTTAATAATAGCAATGGAGGTAAATCAGAGAGTGAGGAAAATGTTATGGAGTTTACAAAATAAATTATAAATAAGAGTCTAATGCTATATGAGAGGTCTTTAATCAATTACTGAATTTGGCTTCTGAGTATAAATACATGGCTCATGTCTTTCTGGTGGAAATTGCTTGGAAAATTATGCTTCTATTTTTATTAATTTTGAAACAAATGTTCATCTTTTCTCTGAACTCTGTTTTCTGCTTAGCATTGGTAGAGGAGAAAGGTTATTGTAGATGTCTTTTTTGAATGGTGACTAAATTAATCTTATTTTCTATTATTATCCACCAAACTAATAGGTAAAACTAACAGACACTTTCACAGACATTAGCTGTTCCAGACTTCAGTACTCCTGTCATCCTAACCATGCAGATTACAATATGATGACCTGCCTTGCCAATTCATTTCATACTGTCTAGCCCATTCAAATCCCAGGGTTTTGTGAATATAGCAAAAACACAGAACTTTACACTCTACAAAGGTTTTGCCATTTCAGATTTTATGGCTTAATGAATAATTCTGTTCTTAGCCATCACTCTACACAGATAGGTGTCTAAGCAACATTATCCTGCAGATTCAAAAGGGATGAGACAAAAGGAACTTATGAAAATGTGCTTTATTACATGATAAAGGCATTCCTGTATATCTGATGCATACTTGTATTTATAAATACCAACATTCCTTTTTATTTTTTTTTCAAGTTTTATTTAGTGTTGTTTCTGTCTTGGCACTCAACCAAACTTAAATTGTCAGCAGCCCTGAAGTTGCAAAGGACGGAACACTTTGGATCTTTGGAAAATCAAATGCTTCTAAAGATAAGAATTCATTCTGTTATCTTGAATATATTACTGTCTATTTTTTTTTAAATTGGAGTATAATTGCTTTATAATGTTGTGTTAGTTTCTGCTGTACAATGCAGTGAATCAGCTATATGTATACCTATATCCCTTCCCTCTTGGACCTCCCTCCCACGCACCCATCTAGGTCATCACAGAGCACTGAGCTGAGCTTCCTGTGCTTTATAGAATGTTCCCACTAGCTATCTATTTTACGCATGGTAGTGTATATATTTCAATCCTAATCTCCCAATTCGTCCCACCCTCCCTTTCCACCCGTGTCCACATGTCCTTTCTCTACGTCTGTGTCTCTATCCTGCCCTGCAAATATATTCATCTGTACCATTTTTCTACATTCCACATATATGTGTTAATATACGATATTTGCTTTTCTCTTTCTGGCTTACTTCACTCTGTATGACAGACTCTGGGTCCATCCACATCTCCACAAATGACCCAAATTTGTTCCTTTTTATGGCTGCGTAATATTCCATTGTATATATGTACCACATCTTCTTTATCCGTTCATCTGTCGTTGGACATTTAGGTTCTTTCCATGTCCTGGCTACTGTAAATAGTGCTGCAATGAAAATGGGGGTACATGGTTCCTTTTGAATTATGGTTTTCTCAGGGTATATGCCCAGTAGTGTGATTGCTGTGTCATATGGTAATTCTATTTTTAGTTTTTTAAGGACCTCCATACTATTCTCCATAGTGGCTGTATCAATTTACATTCCCACCAAACAGTGCAAAAGGGTTCCCTTTTCTCCACACCCTTTTCAGCATTTATTGTTTGTAGATTTTTTTTTTTTTTTTTTTTGTTTGTAGATTTTTTGATGATGGCCATTCTGACCTGTGTGAGGTGATACCTCATTGTAGTTTTGATTTGCATTTCTCTAATAACTAGTGATGTTGAGCATCTTTTCATGTGCTTGTTGGCCATCTGTATGTCCTCCTTGGAGAGATGTCTATTTAGGTCTTCCACCCATTTTTTTGATTGGATTGTTTGTTTTTTTTGATATTGAGCTCCATGAGCTGTTTATATATTTTGGAGTTTAATCCATTGTCTGTTGCTTCATTTGCAAATATATTCTCCCATTCTGAGGGTTGTCTTTTCATCTTGTTTATGCTTTCCTTTGCTGTGCAAAAGGTTTTAAGTTTTATTAGGTCCTATTTGTTTATTTTTGTTTTTATTTTTATTACTCTAGGAGGTGGGTCAAAAAAGATCATGCTGTGGTTTATGTCAAAGAGTGTTTTTCCTATGTTGTCCTCTAAGAGTTTTATAGTGTCCGGTCTTACATTTAGGTCTTCATTCAATTTTGAATTTATCTTTGTGTATCATGTTAAAGAACATTGTAATTTCATTCTTTTACATGTAGCTGTCTGGTTTTCCCAGTACCACTTATTGAAGAGGTTGTCTTTTCTCCATTGTATATTCTTGCCTCCTTTGTCATAAATTAGGTGACCATATGTGCATGGGTTTATCTCTGGGCTTTCTATCCTGTACCATTGATCTGTATTTGTGTTTTTGTGCCAGTACCATCCTGTCTTGATTACTGTAGCTTTGTAGTATAGTTTAAAGTCAGGGAGCCTGATTCTTCCAGCTCCGTTTTTCTTCCTCAAGATTGTTTTTACTCTTCGGGGTCTTTTGTGTTTCCATACAAATTGTAAAATTTTTTTGTTCTAATTCTGTGAAGAATGCCATTGGTAATTTGATAGGGATTGCAATGAATCTGTAGGTTGCTTTGGGTATTTTTTTCACAATATTGATTCTTCTAATCCAAGAAGTATCCATCTGTTCATGGTATATTTCTCCATCTTTTTATGTCATCTTTGATTTCTTTCACCAGTGTTTTATAGTTTTTTGAGTACAGGTCTTTTGCCTCCTTAGGTAGGTTTATTCCTAGATATTTTATTATTTTTGTTGCGATGGTAAATGGGATTGTTTCCTTAATTTCTCTTTCTGATTTTTGTTGTTAGTGTATAGGAAGGCAAGAGATTTCTGTGCATTAATTTTGTATCCTGCAAACTTACCAAATTCATTGAATAGTTCTAGTAGTTTTCTGATGGCATCTTTAGGATTTTCTATGTATAGTATCATGTCATCTGCAAACAGTGACAGTTTTCCTTCTTCTTTTCCAATTTGTATTCCTTTTATTTCTTTTTCTTCTCTGATTGCCGTGGCTAGGATTTCCAAAACTATGTTGAATAAGAGTGGTGAGAGTGGACATCCTTGTCTTGTTCCTGATCTTAGTGGAAATGATTTCAGTTTTTCACCATTGAGAATGATGTTTGCTGTGAATTTGTCATATATGTCCTTTATTATGTTGAGGTAGATTCCCTCTATGCCCATTTTCTGGAGAGTTTTTATCATAAATGGGTGTTGAATTTTGTCAAAAGCTTTTTCTACATCTGTTGAGATGATCATATGGTTTTCATTCCTTAATTTGTTAACATGGTGTATCACATGGATTGATTTGCATATACTGAAGAAACCTTGAATTCCTGGGACAAATCCCACTTGATCATGGTGTATGATCCTTTTAATGTGTTTTTGGATTCTGTTTGCTAGTAGTGTTGGGGAATTTTGCATCTATTACTGTGATATTGGTCTGTAATTTTCTTTTTTTGTGATATCTTTGTCTGGTTTTGGTATCAGGGTGATGGTAGCCTCATAGAACGAATTTGGGAGTGTTCCTCCCTCTGCAATTTTTTGGAAGAGCTTGAGAAGGATACGTGTTAGCTCTTGTTTAAATGTGATAGAATTTGCCTGTGAAGCCATCTGGTCCTTGATTTTTGTTTGCTGGAATATTTTTAATTACAGTTTCAATTTCATTACTTTAATAAGTCTGTTTATATTTTCTAATTCTTCCAGGTTTGTTTAGTCTAGGAAAATTGTACTTTTCCAAGAATTTGTGCATTTCTTCGTGGTTATCCATTTTATTGGCATATAGTTGCTTGTAGTAGTCTCTTATAATCCTTTGTATTTGTACAGTGTCAGTTGTAATTTCTCCTTTTTCATTTCTAATTTTATTGGTTTGCGTCCTCTTCCTTTTTTTCTTGATGAATCTGGCTAAAGGTTTATCAATTTTGTTTATCTTCTCAAAGAACCAAGTTTTAGTTTTATTGAATTTTGTTATTGTTTTCTTCATTTATAGTTCATTTATTTCTGCTCTGATCTTTATGATTTCTTTCCTTCTACTGACTTTGGGTTTTCTTTGTTCTTCTTTCTCTAGTTGCTTCAGGTGTTAGGTTAAATTGTTTATTTGAGATTTTTCTTGTTTCTTGAGGTGAGATTGAATTGCTATAAGCTTCCCTCTTAGAACTGCTTTTGCTGTGTCCCATAGGTTTTAGGTCATCGTGTTTTTGTTGTCATTTGTTTCTATGTATTTATTTATTTCCTCTTTGA
The DNA here is from genome assembly GCF_949987535.1 of Balaenoptera acutorostrata. Lineage (NCBI taxonomy): Eukaryota > Metazoa > Chordata > Mammalia > Artiodactyla > Balaenopteridae > Balaenoptera > Balaenoptera acutorostrata. Next base: position 4,152,505 of record NC_080071.1, read on the forward strand.
TTTCTTCGGTGATCTCCTGGTATTTTGTAGTGCACTGTTTAGCCTCCATGTATTTGTGTTTTTTACATTTTCTTTTTCCTGTAATTGATTTCTAATCTCATAGCCTTGTGGTCAGAAAAGATGCTTGATATGATTTCAATTTTCTTAAATTTACCGAGGCTTGATTTGTGACCCAAGATGTGATCTATTCAGCAGAATGTTCCATGTGCACTTGAGAAGAAAGTGTATTCTGCCACTTTCAAGTGGAATATCCTATAAATATTAATTAAATCTATCTGGTCTGTTGTATCATTTAAAGCTTGGGTTTCCTTATTTATTTTTTGTTTGGATGATCTGTCCATTGGTGTAAGTGGGGTATTAAAGTCCCTACTATTACTGTGTTACTGTTGATTTCCCCTTTAATGATTGTTAGCATTTGCCTTATGTATTGAGGTGCTTCTATTTTGGGTGCATAAATATTTATAATTGTTATATCTTCTTATTGGATTGATCCCTTGATCATTATGTAGTGTCCTTCCTTATCTCTTGTAACAGTCTTTATTTTAATGGCTATTTTATCTGATATGAGTATTGCTCCAGCTCTCTTTTGATTTCCATATGCATAGAATATCTTTTTCCATTGCCTCACTTTCAGTCTGTATGTGCCCCTAGGTCTGAAGTGGGTCTCTTGTAGACAGCATATATATGGGTCTTGTTTTTGTATCCATTCAGCCAGTCTGTGTCTTTTAGTTGGGGCTTTTAATCCATTTACGTTTAAGGTAATTATCAATATGTATGTTCCTATTACCATTTTCTTAATTATTTTAGGTTTGTTTTTGTGGGTCTTTTTCCTCTCTTGTGTCTCCCGCCTAGAGAAGTTCCTTTAGCATTTGTTGTAGAGCTGGTTTGGTGGTGCTGAATTCTCTTAGCTTTTGCTTGTCTGTAAAGCTTTTGATTTCTCTGTCATATCTGAATGAGATCCTTGCTGGGTAGAGTAATCTTGGTTGTACGTTTTTCGCTTTCATCACTTTAAGTATATTCTGCCACTCCCTTTTGGCCTGCAGAGTTTCTGCTGAAAAATCAGCTGATAACCTTATGGGGATTCCCTTGTATGTTATTTTTTGCTTTTCCCTTGTTGCTTTTAATGTTTTCTTAGTATTAAATTTTTGTTAGTTTGATTAATATGTGCTCAGTGTGTTCCTCCTTGGGTTTATTTCCTTTCCCATGTTAAGGAAGTTTTCAACTATAATCCCTTTGAATATTTTCTCAAACCCTTTCTTTTTCTCTTTTTCTTCTGAGACCCCTATAATTTGAATGCTGTTGCGTTTAGTGTTGTCCCAGAGGTCTCTGATGTTGTCTTCAATTCTTTTCATTCTTTTTTCTTTATTCTGCTCCTCGGCAGTTATTTCCACCATTCTGTCTTCCAGTCTATTGTTTTTTTTCATGTATTCCCTCACTTACTTTTGCTACTCATATTAGCATATTCTATTATTATCGAATGAGTACCTTCTGTCATGTAATTCCAAGAAAAATCTCCTACAGTGTCCAGAAGATATATCAGTTGAGTGTATTAGCTCAATAAATACTGTTAAATAATTGAAGAGCTATCATTCTCTTCACCCACAGTTGTCCCTCTCCTTAGAGACCCTCTACTTTCTTCATTTACACTATTTGAAAGTTTGAAGGGAGAAATCACATCAGTTCTTGAAAATCTTTGTATGCTATAGTGGTCATTTTGCATACTGGCCAGGTTTTACTAACTTATAATGATGTAGCTTTAAAAAACAATGAGTCAATTAAGGAAAATGAAGGCAAAAACTCAAAATAGTTTATGTTAGTTGAGTGCTTACTAAATACTAGGCACTACTCTTTTTTATTTATTTAATTTTATTTTATTTTAGCCACACCAAGTGGCTTGCCAGATCTCAGTTCCCTGACCAGGGATTGAACCCAGGCCATAGCAGTGAAAGCCCAGAATCATAACCACTAGGCCACCAGGGAACTCCCAATACTAGGCATTATCCTAAGCAACATATGTTAACTCTTTGAATCTCATCAATCCTTGAGATCGCAACTAGCATTATATCTTTGTCTCTGAAAGAGGAAATGGAGGCAAGGAGAGGTGAATTATTTACCCAAAGACATAGCTTGTAAGTGGTGAACAGCGAAGGAGGGGCTGGGTTGAATCTAGGTAGATATCCTAGTTCTAGAATCCCTGCTTCTAACCAGTATCCTATACTACCTCTGATACTTTCTCATAGAAGCTTAAGTTTCTACACTCCTTCCCCCTAATAATTACAACAGTCCAGCCAGGCAAGCATTATAAGTCAAAGAACTGCTTTTACTCTGCAAATGAAGCTTTAATACAAGTCCTCTCACAACCTAATTATATGGCTGACACATAGCAAGTTCATAATAGTTAGCTATTTTTATTACCCACTAAGTGATGAGTTCTCTTTTAGGTTATAAAGGGTATAGAAAAGGGTATATGCAGTGAACTGTGCCTAGAAGAACTTGACATTTCTTTGAGGAGATCATATAGACAAGAATGAAACAAAAGAAAAGCATATGGCAGTAATTAAGGGAGTGATAAGGATGTGAAGCACACATGACAAATCCTGAATGTTGTTTAAGAGGGAGATCACTCTGGCTTGCAGTTCTAGAAAAAACCCACATCTCTTAATGCTGTGGAGGGATGTGAACTGAATGATAAAAATCCCACAAAGTTGAGACCAGTTGAACAGCCATAAAGTCTCTTCCATTCTAGTTAAACATGAGTATGGAGTTTTAGAAAAGAATATGTACATTCTTGAGACAAAAAGGTGTGCGTAGGTCTGGAGGAAAGGGTCAATTTTACACAGTGGAGAGATTTCTGGTGAGATGGAGCAACTAGATTGAGATCACACGACACCTGGAGAGGAGGTAAATAAATTACAATTTGAGATGCAGTATTTTAGAGAGTAATTCAATGAAAGCATTGTTCATGATAGATAGAAACTTTTAAAAAATTACGGCAGGGAAAGGGAAAGTACAAAGAAGATCAACAGTTATTCAGAAATGAAGGAATGAAAACATGGTCTATAATGATGACAATGAATAGGAAAAGTACTTGATGAATAAATGGTTCAGGTGAAACAGGAGTAGAGGAAGTAAAAAATAGTAATAATAATAGTGAGTTTAGATTCTGATTGCGAATAAAAGTAATGATTTTACTAACAATGAAAATAGGAAGGGTTCTGATTTTTAGGTGGGAAAATGACTTTGGTATGTTGATTATGAGTTTACATTAATAATATAAAAAGGAAAATTTCAGTAAATGTCTAGGGATTTCACACTATTCCATTAGTGAGGAGATAAATTGGCAAATTTGGACTTGGGACAATAATAGTGAAGATCCCAGTATGAATCATCACAGTGATTGAACTCTCTAAAAGGGAAAATATGGCCATCCATATTTTTCTGCAGGAACTGCACTTGTACAGTCAGAAACAAAATATAGGGAGGAACACTTGATAGTATAGGAAAATGATAGGAAAACATTAAATGACTCATCCCTTGGTTCAGGTTTGGAGAAACTGTGTGGTCAACAGAGAACTAATTGAATAATGAAGTAAGAAGTGTACGATAGTAATTATAATTCAGATAAAGGAAAAGGCATGCTAATAGATATGATAACATAGGCTTGATGCAGTGTCATCAAAATGTGTTCAGGGAGGAGGGACACTAAGTTCAAGGACTTTAGATAGAAGTGCCAAAAAGTGATGTGATCCAGGCTGTTGTCAAGCTATAGAAGAAAGTGAAAATTGAGATCGAGAGTTGAGAAGTGTTACTGAAAATTGTGGGGAGATTGATAAGTGCACTAGAGCAACAATAAGAATGCTATCATCCAAGAAAGATTGCATGAGAGGGAAGGGAAAGAAAAAGGAAGACTACTGGTTTAAATTGTCTATGGAAATGGAAAGGAAACTTGGTATGTAGTTGGAGGAGAGTATTGGCTAACATTTAGTTTTATCAGCATGTCAGTAAAATAGAAATGCATATTGAAAATTATACTTTGTAGAAATCTAAAACAAGTTAACGAGGTTTGCAAGAGCTGAAAATATTCATTTGAATATGGCATGAAGTATTACTGAGACTGCTATTCTGCAAGAGCGACAAAGCCACATACTATTTTATAGTAGGTGTTGCAAATAAGACTACTGAAAAATTCTGGAATATAATTTATCTTATGGCATTTTTAAAGCAACATAATTAAAACTCAAGGAAAAATCTGTACATCGATTTCTGTCTTAGGAAATTTATATTCATGTAATGGTTTGTTTTAGGATAACTTCTTTGGACATTCTCTCTCTCTCTCTCTCTCAGCACTTTTAACCAGATATGTGATACTGAAAACCTCAGAATAGCAAGTTGAATATGTAAATGATACTTCTTGATTTCCAGTAAACTTAGTTTTTTAGGCTTATGATATAAGAATAAACAAAGCACATCTCAGTGAGTATATGAAATTGAAATATGTTGCCCTTTCAAATAATAACAGGCATCTTCACTCCTACAAATTATAACAATATTTCAAGAGGAACCTTGGATTTACTTGTGTCCTTGCCTATTTCTACAGGTGCTCTACTGTTTTCTTAAGAATTTTGAATTCACCATACAGCCCCTCAAAGACCTATTTATAATGCATAGTACATTGATTTCATCTGCTGAATTCATGCCATAAATCTCTTAAAAGGAAAGGAAAGTTCTAATATGTATACTTTCTTTTATTACTTTCTATGAACAATGCCTCTTCTAACACTATAGCACAGATTTTTTTTCTTTAGTTGCCATTTACAACTTCCTCATTCAAGTAAAAACTACAAAAAATTTTTTTCAGTCACATTGCTTACATAGAAATGAGGGGCAATTAAAGTGGCTTAATAGCAACTAATCACAAGAGACTTGTGAGAAAAATTCAGCATTATTTGAGCTAAGCCTGAAAAAGTTTATACCCTTGAAGGTGACGGAATCAATTCCGTGCCTTAAATCCACTAACCTTTCCATAGTTTTGTTATAACTTTTTCCCACTAGATAATCCTTTCCTGTCTCATTTTATTTCTTTGCCATCAAACATAGATTGACTTATAGCTCATGTGTAAAGCCAGATATTATTGGCATTGCTCACTATTGGTTGTCAAGAAACATTATAAGACAAATACAACAAAAAAGAAAGTGAGTTTTGAAAAGCCTGGCTAAATTTTAATGCATTATTTAGGAAATACTGGAGATAGGCTAATAATCAGTTATACAACTGTGTTGGTTGCAGAAGTTGCAAATTCTTCCTCTCCATGTATGTGTGCAGCCCCTTTGCAGCTCTTCCCATCAGTGTGAGTTCATTCTTCCATCCCCTGAATATGGATTTGGCCACGTGACTTGGGTTGACCAATGAGACATTAGTAAACATGACCTGTAAGATGTTTGTTGGATCCAGCTCTTTCTTGACACTCGGAGGCTGTCCCTAGATGGCCTGTTGGATAATGAGAGATTTATGGCCCAGTAACCCAGAAGACAGCCTGCCAACTGTCACACATATGAGGGTGGCCATCCTTGATCATCCAGCTACCATCTGATCTACCAGTTGGCCAGAGATCTGAAAAGCCAACACAGAATAGAAGAACCACCCAGCCAACCCACAGAATAGTGGGATAAATAAGCTTTTTTTTTCTTTTTAAAAGCAAAACACTGAATTCTGGGATGGTTTGTTAAACAATCAAGTCTAGTTGATATAAACTAATCTCTCAACTAAACTAGGGATCAAAAAAGAAATATATGTAATTATGTTTAAACTGACATTTAACACAGACATGATTCTGATCAGGGATTAGTAATCTCACTATCCCCACCCTCACTCACCTACTGACACCTTATTTTGCAGTGATCCAATATTGGGACATTTATTTATATCTGAATCACTATCTGTTCCCAAAGTCCACCTTGCATCTCTACAATTGCTCTGTCCTCTAAGAGCTGTATCAGTTTGCCAGTCTCCTGTTCATCCTTCTCTCAATTCCTAATCAGACTCACTAACTAAAATACTTTGAGAGTCCACAATAGGTTTCTAGTTTTATGGTAAACATTGGCCCTAACTCTCTTTCACACAGACATGGTCCAGCAGTTTCTGATTATGCAAACAGAAACCTTACCAGACCATCTAACATGATCTACCAGGGCAGTCTCTTGAGCCTGAACACCTTGCAGAAAACTTTTCGGCTACTTTCTTGGTAAGTCTGTGATTCTCAACATGGGAATCTTAGTATTTGCCCATGTTGCTTGGGAATATTGTTGTCAGCTATTTGGACACATATAAGAAGAACTGGGCAGCATTCAGCCTTTGAATAATCCTAACACTGTTGACTGAAGATTCTTGAGTTCTCCTTGTCAGTTATCTGCCTCCAAGACCTGAACCACACTGTGTATTGACCTTGTAGAACTTCAATAGAATGTTCTACACATGACTCAGAACTATTATTTTTTCTTTCTCTAGCATAATGCTCCTCATGAATTTTTCTACTCCTTATATTAAGAAGCCTCTACCCACAGTTCCAATGTCTCTTGTTCAAGTATGTCATTACCTTCTAGATTTGGGCTTGATTGATGTTGTGGGGTAAGAGACTTTAGAACAATCATGCCATCCCAAAACATGCCACTTTAGCATGAGGATTATTTTGAGCTGAGGCAAATTGGGACACGGCAGATGCAGGAGAAGCTCTCTGCTCTTCTCCTATCCACCTGAAAAGTGGACATAAATTTCCCTTTTGAAGGTGTCCCCTCTCTTGTACCAGGAACAATCATCATCACCGGATATGAAGATAACACTGAAATGAATCTGCATAAACAACACATTATTAAATAACCCTTATCTTCCATTAGTTTTCCCATATATTTTCCTCCCCACAATTTACTGCTTCTAGAAGCCCAAAACGCTTTCCTTTGTTGAGCCATTTCTCTATTAATTTATCACCCTTTGTTAAAATTGTATATAAGTCCCTGGGTCTAACTACTTCTTTAGGTCTTCACTTCTTTTCTGTGAAGGTTTCTCCTTTTCCATTAAAAAAAAAATTGCGTTTTGTCTTGTTAAGCTATTTTTTGTTCAGTTTCATTTGTAGCTCACTGACCAAAACATAACAGGGTGGGGGAAAAGTTGTGTTCCTCCCCAACACCTGCCATAGGCCATCTTCTGTGAGAAACTCCAGTATCTTAGGAAATTGTGAATTTATGGAAGCCATATTGAAACTAATTTTACAGCCTGCAACTTAAGGGGGAGATCTCATGTTCTCTTTTCCTCAGCACTAATCATGACTCACTCCAGATTTTGTTCTCCATAATTAACATTACCCTCTCTCTTCCTTTGGACCATAAAAATTATTCCTTGCCTCACTGCTTGCTGATTCCCTATGCACAACTTTCACCCTTTAATTTTATCCTTTTCTTGTTAATTTCAATATCTAATAAAACAGTGCTCCATTATAAGTTTCCAGTAGCTGCAATTATCTAAATAGGTAATCTGAAAATTGCTTTAGCTAATAAGTGTAACATGACTAAAAGTCATTTCTTTATTTTATAAAATCTGACTATTTTAATAGCTAAAATTCTTACACTTTGAGACTGAATGTCTCTATGATATGTACCAAGCAAATTAAAAATAAATACATTTTAAAAGCTGACATTTTTTACCTTTGAAATTGCAAAAAGAAAAATTAACGTAATCAAATGTATTTTTAGGCACTCATAAAAGGATATAGAACTAGCCCATTTAAAGAAAAAGACATTTCTAGTGAAATATAATTTAAAAGCAAGTCATATTGCCACTAGTAGCCATGAGTAGCAGAGGTGGTAATATAACGATTTAACAAATCTTAACATTTTGCTATAAATGCTTCACAGTTTTAAAGACAAACACATTAAAGTTGTGTTGGAACCATATAGTCCTTTCAGCACCATTTCTCTCTGTTACTCCCTCGAGAAAGCAAAATGTTGGTTTGTGTGTGTGATTTTCAAGATGTATTACTTAGTTTTTATTTAGGCTTCTTATTTTGAGCTAATTTTAAACTTACAGAGAAGTTTCAAAAACAGTACAAAGAGTTCCCTTCTATCTCTCATGATAACATCTCACATAACTGTCACAAAATTATCACAAAAGGCTTACTAGGTTTTAAAAATATTACTATGTATCTTTCTATCCAAAAATAATACATAGCATCGTTTAGCATATTTTTCAATCTTACATACCATATTACACTGTAATATCATTTGGCAATATTTTTGTTGTGTTGTATTGTTATAATCAAATTGTATTTGGTTAATGTGGATAGATATAACACTAGGTTTTGTTTTGTTGTTATTGTTATTTTACTGTTGAACAATATGCCATTGTTTTCTCTAAAAGTAGAATTGAGTAAGTTTACTCTAAAAGTGGGAATTGCTTCATGGAAGAATGTATACTCTTCCAATTTTTTAAAATATTGCAAAATGGCTCTCTAAAGTGGTTGTACAAAATAGTCATTTTCAATAGTGTATGAGAGTTCTGGTTTGGCCACATTGTCAAATCTTAAAAAAATTGCCAAATTTATGGGTGGAAAATAGCATCTCGTTGTTTGACTAGGAATTTTCTTGATGATTGGTGAGGCTGAATATACTTTAATATAATGTTTCCTTTTCCAGGATTTGCCTCCTGTCATAACAATCCCATATTTCTGTTAGTCTTTGTAGTGGTACATTATAAACTGTAGTTTCAATCCCTTGTTGCTTTTAGGAAATACAAATACCTGCTGCTAGTGTTAGCTTGTTTTGCCTTTTAAAGTTCTTTATATCTTCTGCTGCAAAGAGTTTTTAACTTCAATGAGGTAAAATATACCAAACTTACACTTTTTGTGTCTAATTGTTGAAATATGTTCCTATCTGGAGTTTATAAATACATTCTTCTATATTTTCTTTGAAATTAAAAAATAGCACATTTACATGATTAATGTAGTTGAAACATTTTTTATTGGCAATAATTTATTTCTTTTATAAAAAATTTTTTATTGAAGTATAGTTGATTTACAATATTGTGTTTCAGGTGTACAACAGACCAATCCATTTCATATATATACATATATACATACAGCTATATATGCATATATATATATACATATATATACACACATATATACATATATATACAGCTATATATGCAAATATATTTGCAAACACTATCTTCAGATTCTTCATTTGTTAGGTTATTAAAACATATTGAGTACAGTTACCTATGCTATATAGGTCCTTGCTCATTATCTATTTTATATATAGTAGTGTGTATAATTTAATCTCAACCTCCTAATTTATCCCTCCCTCTCCCCTCTTTTCCCCCTTTGATAGCCATAAATTTGTTTTCTAAATCTCTGAGTCTGTTACTGTTTTTTAAATAAGTTCATTTGTATTATTATTATTTTTTAGATTCTGCATATCAGCAGTGTCATATGATATTTGTCTTTCTCTGACTGACTTCATTTAGTATGACAATCTCCAGGTCCATCCACATTGCTGCAAATGGCATTATTTCCTTCTTTTTTATGTGTGAGTAATATTCCATTGTATATATCTACCATACCTCCTTTATCCATTCATCTGTCAATGGACATTTAGGTTGCTTCCATGTGTTGGCTATTGTAAACAGCACTGTACTGAACATTCGGTGCATATATCCTTTTGAACCATCATATTCTCTGGATATATGACCAGGAGTGGGATTGCTGGATCATATGGTAACTCTATTTTTAGTTTTCTAAGGAACCTCCATACTGTTCTCCATAGTGGCTGTATCAATTTACATTTCCACCAACAAGGTAGGAGGGTTCCCTTTCCTCCACACCCTCTCCAGCATTTATTGTTTGTAGATTTTTTGATGATGGCCATTCTGACTGGTGTGAGGTGATACCTCTTTGTAGTTTTGATTTGCATTTCTCTTATAACTAGTGATGTTGAGCATCTTTTCATGTGCTTGTTGGCCATCTCTATGTCCTCCTTGGAGAGATGTCTATTTCGGTCCTCTGCCCATTTTTTGATTGGGTTGTTCGTTTTTTTGATATTGAGCTCCATGAGCTGTTTGTATATTTTGGAGATTAATCCCTTGTCCGTTGCTTCATTTGCAAATATTTTCTCCCATTCTGAGGATTGTCTTTTTGTTTGTTTATGGTTTTCTTTGCTGTGCAAAAGCTTTTAAGTTTATTAGGTCCCATTTGTTTATTTTTGTTTTTATTTTCATTACTCTACATGGTGGATCAAAAATGATCTTGCCGTGATTTATGTCAGAGAGTTTCTGCCTATGTTTTCCTCTAAGAGTTTTATAGTATCTGGCCTAACATTTAGGTCTTTAATCCATTTTGAGTTTATTTTTGTGTATGGTGTTAGGGAGTGTTCTAATTTCATTCTTTTACATGTAGCTGTCCAGTTTTCCCAGCACCACTTATTGAAGAGACTGTCTTTTCTCCATTGTATATTCTGGTCACCTATGTCATAGATTAGGTGGCCATGGGTGCATGGGTTTATCTCTGGACTTTCTACCCTGTTCCATTGATCTATATTTCTGTTTTTGTGCCAGTACCATAACCATACTGTTTTGATTTCTGTACCTTTGTAGTATAGTCTGAAGTCATGAAGCCTGATTCCTCCAGCTCCATTCTTCTTTCTCAATATTGCTTTGGCTATTAGGGGTCTTTTGGTTTCCGTACAAATTGTACATTTTTTTGTTCTAATTCTGTGAAAAATGTCTTTGGTAATTTGATAGAGATTGCATTGAATCTGTAGATTGCTTTGCATAGTATAGTCATTTTGACAACATTGATTCTTCCAATCCAAGAACATGGTATATTTCTCCATCTGTTTGTGTCACCTTCAATTTCTTTTATCAGTGTCTTATAGTTTTCGGAATACAGGTATTTTGTCTCCTTAGGTAGGTTTATTCCTAGGTACTTTTTTTTTTTTATGCAATGGTAAATGGGATTGTTTCCTTAATCTCTCTTTCTGATCTTTTGTTGTTAGTGTATAGGGATGCAAGAGTTTCCTGTGTATTAATTTTGTATCCTAGCACTTTACCGAATTCATTGATGAACTCTTGTAGTTTTCTGGTAGCATCTTTAGGGTTTTCTATGTATAGTATCATGTCATCTGCAAACAGATAGTTTTACTTCTTTTTTTCCAATTTGGATTCTTTTATATCTTTTTCTTCTCTGATATCTGTGGCTAAAACTTCCAAAACTATGTTGAATAAAAGTGGCAAGAGTGGACATCCTTGTCTTGTTCCTGATCTTAGAGGAAGTGCTGTCAGCTTTTCACTATTGAGTGTGATGTTAGCTGTAAGTTTGTCATATATGTGCTTTATTACGTTGAGGTAGGTTCCCTCTATGCCCATTTTCTGGAGTTTTTACCATAAATGGTGTTGAATTTTTTCAGAAGCTTTTTCTGCATCTATTGAGATGATTATATGGTTTTTATTCTTCAAATTGTTAATACAGTGTATCACATTGACTGATTTGCATATATTGAAGAATCCTTGCATCCCTGGGATAAATCCCACTTGATCAGGGTGTATGATCCTTTTAATGTGTTGTTGGATTCTGTTTGCTAGTATTTTGTTGAGAAGTTTTTTGTCTATGTTCATCAGTGATATTGACCTGTAATTTTCTTTTTTTGTGATATCTTTGTCTGGTTTTGGTATCAGGGTGATAGTGGCCTCATAGAATGAGCTTGGCAATGTTCCTTCCTCTGCAATTTTTGGAAGAGTTTCAGAAGGGTAGATGTTAAATCTTCTCTAAATGTTTGATAGAATTCATCTGTGAAGCCATCTGGTCCTGGACTTTTGTTTTTTGGGAGTTTTTAAATTGCACTTTCAATTTCGATACTTGTGATTGGGCTGTTCATATTTTTTATTTCTTCCTGGTTCAGTCTTGGATGTTTGCACCTTTCTAGGAATTTGTCCATTTCTTCTAGGTTGTCCATTTTATTGGCTTATAGTTTCCTGTAGTAGTCTGTTATAATTCTTTGTATTTCTGTAGTGTCCATTATAACTTCTCCTTTTTCATTTCTAATTTTATTGATTTGAGTCCTCTCCCTTTTTTCTTGATCAATCAAGCTAAAGGTTTATCAATTTTGTTTATCTTTTCAGAAAACCAGCTTTTAGTTTCATTGATCTTTTCTATTATTTTCTTCATCTCTAGTTCATTTATTTCTGCTCTGATCTTTATGGTTTCTTTCCTTCTACTAAGTTGGAGTTTTGTTTTTTCTTCTTTCTCGGGTTGTTTGAGCTGTAAGGTTAGGTTGTTTATTTGAGATTTTTCTTGTTTCCTGAGGTAAGATTGTATTGCTATGAACTTCCCTCTTAGAACTGCTTTTGCTGTGACCCATAGGTTTGGATCAACACGTTTTTGTTTTCATTTGTCTCTCAGTATTTTTTGATTTCCTCTTTGATTTTTTTCAGTGACCCATTGGTTATTTAATAACATATTGTTTAGCCTCCATGTGTTTGTGTTTTTTACAGTTTCCTTTTTTCCTGTAATTGATTTCTAATTTCAGAGGGTTTTGGTCAGGAAAGATGTTTGATATGATTTCAGTTTTTTTAAAATTTATTAAGGCTTGATTTGCGACCTAAGGTGTGAACTATCCTGGACAATGTTTCATGTACACTTGAGAAGGAAGTGTATTCTGCTGCTTTCTGATAGAATGCCCTATAAATACCAGTTAAGTCAATTTGGTCTAATGTGTCCTTTAAGGTTTGTGTTTCCTTATTAATTTTTTGTCTGGATGATGTGTCCATTGATGTAAGTGGGGTTTAAAGTTCCCCACTATTGCTGTGTTACTGTTGATTTCCCCTTTTGTGGCTGTTAGCATTTGCCTTATATATTGAGGTGCTCCTATGTTGGGTGCATAAATATTTAGAATTGTTATATCTTCTTCTTTGATTGATCCCTTGATCATTATGTACTGTCCTTCCTTGTCCCTTGTAACAGTCTTTATTTAAAAGTCTATTTTGTTTAATATGAGTATTGCTACTCCAGCTTTCTTTTGATTTCTATTTGTATGGAAATTCTTTTTCCATAGCCTCACTTTTAATCTGTATGTTTCCCTACGTCTGACGTGGGTCTCTTGTAGACAGCATATGTACAGGTTTTGCTTTTATATTCGTTCAGCCAGTCTATGTCTTTTGGTTGGAGCATTTAATCCATTTACATTTAAGGTAATTATCAATATGTATGTTCCTATTGCCATTTTCTTAATCGTTTTGGGTTTGTTCTTGTAGGTCTTTTTTCTTCCCTTCCTCTTTTGTTCTCTTCTCTTGTGTGTTTTCCACCTAGAAAAGTTCCTGTAGCATTTGTTGTAAAGCTGGTTTGGTGGTGCTGAATTCTCTTAGCTTTTGCTTGTCTGTAAAGCTTTTGATTTCTCCATCAAATCTGAATGAGAGCCTTGCTGGGTAGAGTATTCTTGGTTGTAGGTTTTTCCCTTTCACCCCTTTAAATATATCATGCCACTCCCTTCTGGCCTGCAGTGTTTCTGCTGCACAAATCAGCTGATAACCTTATGGGGATTCCCTTGTATGTTTTTTTCTGCTTTTCCCTTGTTGCTTTTAATATGTTTCCTTTGTATTAAATTTTTGTTAGTTTGGTTAATATGTGTCTTGGCCTGTTCCTCCTTGGGTTTATCATATATGAGATTCTCTGTGCTTCCTGGACTTGGTTGACTATTTCCTTTCCCATGTTAGGGAAGTTTTTTTAGTATAATCTCTTCAAATATTTTCTCAGGTCCTTTTTTTTTCTCTTCTTCTTCTGGGGCCCCTATCATTTGAATGTTGGTGCATTTAATGTTCTCCCAGAGGTCTCTGAGACTGTCCTCATTTCTTTTCATTCTTTTTTCTTTATTCTGTTCTGCGGCAGTGATTTCTACCATTCTCTCTCTTCCATCTCACTTATCTGTTCTTCTGCCTTGGTTATTCTGCCATTGATTCCTTCTACTGTATTTTTCATTTCAGTTATTGCACCGTTCATCTCTGTTTGTTTGTTCTTTAGTTCTTCTAGGTCCTTGTTAAACATCTCTTGCATCTTCTCAGTCCATGCCTCCATTCTTTTTGTGAGATCTTGGATCATCTTTACTATCATTATTCTGAATTCTCTTTCAGGTAGATTGCCTATCTCCTCTTCATTTAGTTGTTTTTGTAGGTTTTTATCTTGCTCCTTCATCTGCAGCAGATTTCCCTTTTGTCTCATTTTGTCTAAGTTACTGTATTTGTGGTCTCCTTTCTGCAAGCTGCAGGATTGTAGCTCCTCTTGCTTCTGGTGTCTGCCCTGGGGTGGGTGAGTTGGATATTGAGTGAGGCCTCCCCTTTGCTCTGTGGTTGTCACCGCCCCTCTCAGGGGCATGGTGTGCTCCGTAGTTGTTGAGGTAGAAGCCCCAAGATCTGTTTCTTAGCTGTGTTTCTGATCTGCAGTGTGAGATAGGTGGGATTGGAGCACTCCCACTTGGAGAGAAGCTTCTGGGTATTCCTCTTCTGGGGCTGTTCATCTGTGAATGTGCTCAGTTGTGTCCCCTTTCACCCATTGTGCAGGCTCACAAAGTACACTGTTGTTTGCACTCCTCTCAGTCCCACCATTTGCTGGCAAATGGCCTTCATGACTCTCAGGTATTGTTTTCACCAGGCCACCAGCACAGATCCATTGAAGTCAGGTCCCAGTACTGCAGTAGTCATGCATCTGTACCCACTGTGGGATCTATGGAGGCAGCTCAGACTCTGGCCTCACCCAACCCTCAACTGTATGTGCACACAAAGCCCACAGCTGCTAAAGCCAGACCCGTATCAGCTGCAGGAGCACTTGTTGTCTGTTTGGATGTTCCTTAGGCAATGAATTTAGGAAGCCATCAGCAGAGGTGTAACTTCATGGTTTGTGTAGCTGTGAGGAGAAATTTCAGGTCTTCTTCCTTAGTTGCACAGCCCCTGGGGCTCAGCTGTGGTTTCAGCTCCACCTCTGCATGTGTTCCTCCCACCAGTTTCTGCTCCCGAGGCTGACCTGGAGCACACGTGTCTGCGCAGGCCAGTGAAGGCATTCACAGGCATGGCCAGCGCAGCTGGAGTAGGCTTTGGCAGGGCGGTGCGTGGGCCACAGGATCAGCGCAGCCTGAGGAGGCTTTGGCAGGGGTGGTTCTCAGGCCCACCAGGACTGGTGTGACCTTTGGAGGCTTTGGCAGGGGCAGCACTTGGGCCCGCCAGGGCCTGCATGGCTGGAGGAGGTTTTGGCTTGAGGGGCAGGCACCCCTGCTAGTGCCTGCAGAGGCAGGGGCCGCCATATGGGGAAGGGAGTTTCAAAGGTGGCCCTGCCCCTTGCATGCCAGTCAACAAATGCACCGTGCTTCTGTGGTGGTCCAGGTTGTGGTTCCCAGTTGTGGAGCTCCTTAGTCCTGTCCTTTCAGGCTGTCTCTTCACAGCCAACATCTATCCTCTCCCTGGGTCTGCTCTCCAAACCCCACTTTCCAGCACCCAGTCCCCCTCTACACCATGAGACACACAACTTGGGCTGGAGTGTGCAGGGCTGTAGCATGGACCATGCACGTAGTTCTTACTCTGTGCTCTCAGAGACTGGTTGCTGCATTCCCCTCCGATCCCCCAAAGCTTCCTCTCTATCCCAGATGATCTCTCCACCATGAGGTGGCTTTCCTGAGTGTGGGAACCTCTCCTCTCCTTAAGCTCCCCTGCCCAGGGTGCTGGTCTCATCCTGTTTCCTCTTTTTTTTCTTTCTTTCATCCTAGCTGGTTGCATGGGGATTTTTCTTGTCCCTTTAGGTGTCCAAGGACCTCCACTAGTGTTCAGTAAATGCCCTGTGAGAACTGTTTCATTTGTAGATGTATTCTTGATGTACTTGTGAGGAGAGGCGAACTCCAAGTCCTCCTATTTTGCCATCTTGACTCCTCCCCCTGATCAATTTTCTTTTTTTATATAAATGTATTTTATTTATTTATTTTTAGCTGCGTTGGGTCTTTGTTGCTGCATGTGGGCTTTCTCTAGTTGCGGCAAGCGGGGGCTACTCTTTGTTGTGGTGTGCATGCTTTTCTTTGCAGTGGCTTCTTGTTGCAGAGCACAGGCTCTAGGTGTGCAGGCTTTAGTAGTTGTGGCATGCAGGCTCTAGAGCACAGGCTCAGTAGTTGTGGTACATGGTCTTAGTTGATCCATGGCATGTGGGATCTTCCCAGACCAGGGATCAAACCTGTGTTCCCTGCATTGGCAGGCGGATTCTTAATCACTGAACCACCAGGGAAGTCCCAATTTTCTTATATTTAGCCAGATTTGCTTTGTGGCCTAGCATGTATTCTGTTCTGGAGAATGTTCTATGGGAACTCGAAAAGAATGTGTATTCTGCTGCTTTAGGATGGAATGTTTTATAAATATCAATTAAGTCCATCTGGTCTAATGTGCCATTTAAGACCTGTGTTTCCTTATTGATTTTCTGTCTGCATGATCTGTCCACTGATGTAAGTGAGGTGTTAAAGTCCCACACTGTTATTGTGTTAGTATTGATTTCTCTTTTAAGGCTGTTAGCATTTTATATATTGAGGTTTTCCTGTGTTGGGTACGTATATATTAATATTTACAATGTTATATCTTCTTCTTGGATTGATCACTTGATCATTATGTATTGTCTCTTGTAACAGTCTTTATTTTAAAGTCTATTTTGTCTGATATGAGAATTGCTACTCCAGCTTTCCTTTGATTTCCATTTGCATGGAATACCTTTTTCTGTCCCCTCACTTTCAGTCTGTATGTGTCTCTAGATCTGACGTGGGTCTCTTGTAGACAGCATATATATGGGTCTTATTTGTGTATCCATTCTGTCAGTCTATATCTTTTAGTTGAAGCATTTAATCCTTTTATATTTAAGGTAATTATCTATTATATATGTTCTTATTGCCATTTTGTTAATTGTTTTAGATTTGTTTTTTTTTTTTTTTTTTTTAAAGGATTTTCTTATTTATTTATTTATTTATTTATTTATTTTTGGCTGTGTTGGGTCTTCGGTTCGTGCGAGGGCTTTCTCCAGTTGCGGCAAGCGGGGGCCACTCTTCATCGCGGTGCGGGGACCGCTCTTCATCGCGGTGCGCGGGCCTTTCTCTATCGCGGCCCCTCCCGTCGCGGGGCACAGGCTCCAGACGCGCAGGCTCAGCAATTGTGGCTCACGGGCCCAGCTGCTCCGTGGCATGTGGGATCTTCCCAGACCAGGGCTCGAACCCGTGTCCCCTGCATTAGCAGGCAGATTCTCAACCACTGCGCCACCAGGGAAGCCCTAGATTTGTTTTTGTAGATCTTTTTTTCTTGCTTTTCTCTTTTGTTCTCTTGTGATTTGATGACTATCTTTAGTGTTGTGTTTGGATTCCTTTTAATTTTAGTATGTACATCTATTATAGATATTTTGTTTGCAGTTACCATGAGGTTTTGGTATAGCGGGCTACACGTGTATACATGACTGTTTTAAGTTGCAGATCTCTTAATTTCAAATGCATTTCAAATATCCTGCATTCATACTCTCCTCCTCTTATGATTACTGGTTTTGATATCATATTTGTATGTAGATGATTTTCTACCTTTTCTACCTTTACTGTATGTGTGCCTTTACTGGTGAGCTTTCCTATTAATTGTCTTGTTTCTACTTCCGGCGTTTTCTTTTCTGCTTAGAGAAGTTCTTTTAGCAGTTGTTGTAAAGCTGGTTTGGTGGTGATGAGTTCTTTTAGTTTTTGCTTATCTGTAAAGCTTTTGATTTATCCACTGAATCTGAACAAGAGCCTTGCTGCTGGACAGAGTGTTCTTGGTTGTAGGTTATTCCCTTTCATCACTTTAAATATATGGTGCCACTCCCCTGTGGCCTGCAGAATTTCAGCTGAAAAATCAGCTGATAGCCTTATGTGAATTCCCTTGTATGTTATTTTTTGCTTTTCCTTTGTTGCTTTTAGTATTTTCTATTTGTCTTTAATTTTTGTCAATTTGATTAATGTGTTTCTTGGCATGTTCCTGCTTGGGTTTATCCTGTATGGGACTCTGTGCTTTTCCTGGACTTGGGTGATTGTTTCATTTCCCATGTTAGGGAAGTTTTCAGCTATTATTTCTTCAAATATTCTCAGGCTCTTTCTCTCTCTCTTCTCCTTTTAGGACCCTATAATGCAAATGTTAGTGCGTTTGATATTGTCCCAGAGGTCTCTTAAACTGCCCTTATTTTTTTCATTCTTTTTCTTTATTCCATTCCATGGCAGTGATTTCCACCATTCTGTCTTCAGCACACTGATTCATTCTTCTGCCTCATTTAGTCTGCTATTGATTCGTTCTACTATATTTTTAATTTCAGTTATTGTATTCTTCAATTCTGTTTGGTTGCTCTTTATATTTTCTGACTCTTTGCTAAAATCTTTTTATAACTTCTCACTCTGTGCATTCATTCTTTTCCTGAGTTATTGGATCACCTTTACAATAATTATTTTGAACTCTTTCTCAGGTAGATCGCCTATCTCCACTTCACTTAGTTGTTCTTGTGTTTTATCTTGTTCTTTCATCTGCAACATATTCCTTTGTCATCTCATTTTGTTCACATTTCTATTTGTATTTTCATGTATGTGGTAGTTTAGTTACATTTCTCAACCTTGGAGAAGTGGCCCTCCATAGGGGATGTCTTATGTGTCCCAGCATTACACTCCCCTTCATCACTCAAGGGCCAAGGACCAACTGTTCCCAGAATAGGTTCTGACTTGTGTTTATGGACTCAGTTTGGCAGGCTGCAGTATGGTGGTTTTCTAGCTTCTGGTGTCTTTCCCCTGGTGAGTGAGGCTGGTCTAGAGGCTTGTTCAGGCTTCCTGGTGGGAGGGTCTGGTGGCTGCCCACTAGAGTTTGGAGCTAGGTGTTGTCCCTCTGGTGGGCAGGGATATGTCAAGTGGTGTGTCTAAAGGTGGTTGTGGGCTCAGTCTTTAGGCAGCCTGTCTTCTGATGTCTGGGGCTGTGTTCCCACCCTGTTGGTTGTTTGGCCTGAGGCATCCCAGCGCTGGAGCTTACAGGCTGTTGGGTGGGGCCAGGTCTTGGGACCAAAGACCCAAAATGTCTGGCTGAAGCCAGAGTGCACATAGGTCTCTGCTATGTCTGCCACCAGCTTTTATGACCCCAGAGAGAGCTACAGCCATCTGCCACCTCCTCAGGGACACTCTAAGACTTGCAGGTAGGTCTGGCCCATGTTCTTCTGGAGTCACTGCTTCTGCCCAGGGTTCCAGTGCCTGCAAGACCTATGTGCACCCTCCAAGAGTGAAGTCTCTGTTTCCCCCAGTCCTGTGGAGCTCCTGCAATCAAGCCCTGCTAGCCTTCAAAGCCAAATGCTCTGTGGACTCCTCCTCCCTATGCTGGATCCCTAGGCTGGGGCAACTGGTGTGGGGCTCAGAGCTTTCACTTCTGTGGGAGAACTTCTGCAATATAATCAATCTCCAGTTTGTGGGTTGCTAATCTGGGCAGTATGGGATTTGAGTATATTGCGAGTGTGCCCCTCCTACCATGGTTTCTTCTTCATGTCTTTGGATGAGGAATATCTTTTTGTTTTTGGTAGATTCCAGTCTTCTTTATTGATGGTTGTTCAGCAGTTAGTTGTGATTTTGGTGTGTTTGTGAGAGGAGGTGAGCTCACGGTCCTTTTACTTCACCATCTTTCTCAACTGAAACTTTTTGAGTACAGTATAAGCTAGAGGTAGAATTTTACTTATTTCTTGCATGCAAATTGTACTAGCAAAATTTATTAAAGCAGTTCATTATTTTTCAACTGATTTGTAATATCAACTTGGTAACAAAAACATTTACAAGACATGTATGTGTGGATCTGCTTTAAGCCCTCTTTTCTGTTCCATTTAACTATTCTTTTAATAATATCACATTGTTTTCATTATTATAACTTTATAATAAGTGAAATTCTTGTCAAGGAGAGACTACAAATTTATATTTTTTCAAAATTGCCTTAGATGTTGGAAATTTGCTGTTCCATGTACGTTTTAGGATCAGCATATGAAGTTGCATGAAAAAAGTTACTTGGGCATTTTGAATTGCATTAAACTTACAGATAATTTGGGGCAAATTTCCATAGTTACGGAAATCAAATGTTCGCATCATGAAAATTACATTTTCTCCCTTTATTTAAAGTCATTCTTTATGTCCACTAATATTTTATAATTTTCTCTATTACAATCTTGTGCATCCTTTGTTTTTATTTCCAGTTTAAGAGAAGTTTTGCTTAATTACGTGTTTTAACTGGTTATTGAATGTAAGGAAACCATTTGACCTTATTTTAAGCCACGTTGTTTTTTTAAATGATAAACTGCTCTGATTGGCTAAAACAAAACATCAGAATGAATCCTATGGAATAAAGATATTAATCTGTAAAACTGAAACATATATACCAAGTCATAATGTAAAACACAAATTTCACTACTTAATGTGTATTACGGTCAAGTTTGAAGCCATTATTTTAAGGTATTTTTGTTTGTTTTTTAGTGAGAATATGTTGATGTACTGTTACTGATTTTGTATGTCTGGAACAATCTTTATTTCCCTTCATTTTGAATAACAGTTTAGTCAGTTATAGGATTATATATTTCCTTAGGAGTGTGAACATATTTCTAACGCTGCTGGTGAGATGCCTGCTTAAATTCAAGTGTTGTTCCTCTGTAGATAACCTCTCTATTCCTTCTGGTAGTATTTTAAGGTTTTCCCTTTTTTTATGATTCTCTGAAATTTTACTTTGATTGCTGACTTAATTTTATGATTCTTTTCAGTACTCAGAATTCATTTTCAATCTAAGGACCCATTTATTTCCTCTTTTGTAGTAAACTCCATTATTGTTTCTTGGATGATATTTTTCTTTCCTTCTCTCTCTTCTTTGTCATTTGTTGACCTCTACTAGCTGTAATCATGTTGAACCTACCAACTTACCTTCCAAGTTTCACAACTGCTCTCATTTTTTTCTGTAATTTACATATTAATTCCTCACTGATTATCATACCATTGGTTCATTCTCACTTTGACTAGTCCAACATAAACTTTATCAATTGGGATTTCTTTTTAATTTGTATTATACTGACCATATTTTTCAGTTCTAAGATTTTTAGTTGTTATCATTTAAATTATTTTTTTCTTATATAATTTTAGCCTCTTTGGTTTCACCATTTCTTGTACTTCTTATAAACATGTATTCCTTTTCCTCTCTGATGAACTCCCCAAAAAGTTATAAAAGTCTCCTTCTAGTTGTTCTATTATTTGTTTTCACTCACTCATCTGCTGGTTGGTGCACTTTTTTTTTTAGCTGTATTTCTTTAAAGTCCATCTATTGTGGAATTTGAATTTGCAGACTCAAGTAATTTTTTAACCTCTCTTCCAGCACTCATTCCCTGTAGTTTGTTGGTTCAGTTGCCTTCCCTTGGCCCCTGGGCCTTAAGCTGCAGCCCTGTCTTTCATAATTCACTTGGATTTTTGCTCCACAGGGCCTATGAGAACTTGAAAAGCCATCATCAACCTGTAAAAGACTGATGTTAGTCACAGGATTGTTTCTGTATTCTCTAAGCCTCTATGGCAAAAACGTCATATAGGACATTGGTATATGAAGGAGATGGCACAGCTTTACTTCAGCCTTATTTTCCTATGTGGCAGCCTCACCCCAGTCCCTGGTTCAAGCAGGCTTTAAACTTGCTCCTGTTCCTCTGTAGGATCCATATTCTAGGGCTCAGAAGTCTGATGTTTCAGTCATTCTAACTGCATTGTATTTCTGTTCTGTTTGCTTATTATTCAAGGAAAATCTTATTTTGTTTTTTGAAATTATGAATCTCTTCTTAGTTTTTATTTTTTATAATTATCATCAATCACGCTATGTTTTTAAAGCCAGAGGTAACCTCGCTGTTTTAATTTTTAATATCATGCTGACCAACAGTCTTGACTCTTCACATATGAAAAGTGAAACACGGCATTTTCCCTTTGCCATACTTTGAGTTCCCAGAGGTTAAAAAAATAGACCTTTCATCTTTATTTGCCACTACCTAATAATCTATGGCACATTGTAAGCATGTAATACACATTTAAATGTATTTAGTGGCTCTTCATCTCATCTTTTATACCTCAGAGCAAAAAATTCATTCTACATGAATTGAAAGATAAAGGAGAGAGCCTTCATCCTATCCTTTCCCCATATTCAGATATATAAAGGATCTAAACCTAAATCTGATTTGTGAAGGTATTTAGAACTCTCTTCTATCTTTAAATACTTAATAATCACATGTCAGTGAATTTACTTTTTTGGTAACTAACTAACTGGTAAAAGATGTATCAAAATGAAATGTTTTTCCAGATTTATCAAAATAGAATATCAAAGGGGTTCTGAATTAAGATGGCAGAGTACAAAGAGCCTGAGTTCATCTCCTCCCACAGAAACACCAAAACTACAACTACACGTGGAACAGCTATTTCTGAGAACAACCTGAATACTAGCAGAATAGATTTTCTACAACTATGCGTATAAAGAAAAGGTTACATCAAGACAAGGAGGAGGAGCAGAATGGTGTTCTAATCAGAACCCACACAACTAGTATAGTGGCACACAAGCAGCAGGAATATCAGAGCTGCAGAGGTGCTCCCTGAGGAGCAAGGGTTCAAAGCATCACCTTGGGCTCCCCATCCCAGGGGACTTGCACTGGAAAGAAGAGCCCCATCTTTGAAAATCAGTGAGGACTATGTCCAAGAGAGCTGGAGGGCTGTGGGAAACCAAGACTCTGCTTTTGAAGAGCTCGTGCACAAACTCACTCCAAATTCCAGTGCAGAGGCAGTAGCTTGAAAAGCACCTGAGTCATGAGATTCATTGACTGATTTTGGGGCATGTGCCAGAGTGGCAGGAATCTGTTGGAACTTTCTCCAGGTACAGAAGTGCTGAAAGGCAACATGTTTTTAAACTCTCCTTCTACCTAGCTGACCTAGTGCTGGGAGGCACCATTTCTGTCATTATCCATCAACCCAGCTAACAACACTGGGCACCCTGTTCCAGTGTTCCCAAGGACCTGCCCTGCCCAGCTCACCTACTTTGGCAAGTTCATCCAAAGTGGCTCCTTCTCTGCCCAACCTGGCAAGCTGCCTTGGATGACAATGGTGTCCCTCCAAAGCAGCTCATGCACTGAGGGGCCATCCCACATTGTGGCTGTCCTCAGCTGGTAACTGCATCCCTCCAAAGCAGCAACCACTTTGGGGAGGAGTCAGCTCCACCTATCAGGGTGCCCACAACAGTTAGAGTCAGAGGTTACAGCCAGCTGGCCTGGGGGGCTACCCCCAGTGCACCTGCAGCAGTCACAGCCCAACCACCCACAGGAAAAGTACACACTGCCCTGGACCACCTGACTCTGGTGACCACAGGGGATTGTGCCTCTGGGCCCAACAGGACACTTTCTACATAAGGCCACTCTTTCAAGACTAGGAGACATAGCTGATTATTCTAAGTACCTAAACAAACACAGACTTAGGCACAATGAGGAGACAAAGGAATATATTTCAAATAAGAAAACAAACAAAACCTCAGAAAAGAAGCTAAATAAAACATAGATAAGCAATTTATGTGATAAAAAGCTCAAATAGGCTCACCAAACTTGGGAAACAAGTGAATGAACTCAGCAAGCTCTTCCGCAAAGAGAAAATATAAAAAAAAGAACCACTCAGGACCAAAGGATACAATAACCGAAATAAAAAATATAATAAGGGGAAGGATCAGCAATCTGGAAGACAGGTTAGTGGAAATCACCCAATTGGAAGAGCAAGAAGAACGAATAATTTAAAAACGAGTATAGTTTAAGAGACCTCTGGAACAATACAATGCAAACTAAGATTTGCATTATAGGGATTCAAGAAGGATAAACAGAAAGGAATAGAAAAACTTTTTGAAGAAATAATGACTGAAAACTACTTTAATGACTGAAAAATCGCAAACAATCTAGCCTTACAACTGACACCACAGAAATACAAAGGATAGTAAGAGATTACTACAAAAAATTGTACACCAACTAATTGAACAACCTAGAAGAAGTGGATAAATTCTTAGAAAATCTCAGCAGACGAATTGCTGGTAATGAAACTGACTCAGTAAAAAAGCAAATAAACAAAAAACCAAAAAACTCCCAACAAACAAAAGTGTAGGACCAGATAGCTTCACAGGTGAATTCTACCAAACCTTTAAAGAAGAGTTAATACCTCTCCTTCTCAAACTATCCCAAACAACTGAAGAGGAAAGAACAATTCCAAACTCATTCTATGAAGCCAACATTACTGATACAAAAACCAGATAAAAACAGTACAGAAAAAGAAAGTTACAGGCCAATATCCCTGATGAACATAGGCAGTACACTGTTTGACATTGGTCTTAGCAGTATTTTTTTGCATCTATCTCTTCAGGCAAGGGCAACAAAAGTAAAAATAAATGTGACTATATCAAATTAATAAGCTTTTGTACAGTGAAGGAAACTACCAACCAAACAAAAAGGCAAACTACTGAACAGAAATATGCATATACTTTGATTAAATTGTTTTCAGTTTAATTTACCACGATATAAATAGGATCTGTAACTCAGCAACAACCTCCCATGGCATCTCTTAAATGTCATCAAACATAACATAGCCAGAGTTATCTTCATAAAACAAAAGTCCTATTATATACTTACCTTAGAACACTCCATTGTTTTCCCTTCATCTGCTAAAGAAAATCATAACTCCTTATCTTGAATATTAGTATCTCAGTGTTCACTGTGCCATTTTCACAATAACCAAAGGTAGAAACTCGTGTCCATAAACAGATGAATGGATAAATAAAATGTGGTATATACATACAATAAAATTATTCAGCCATAAAGAGGGGAATGAACTTCTGACACCTGCTACAATATGGATTAACCTTCAAAACATTATACTGAGTGAATTATGCCACACACAACAAAACATATATTGTATGAATCCACTTATATGAAATATATACAATAGCCAAATTCATAGAGAAAGAAAATAGATGAAAGATTACCAGAGACTACAGGGAGGGGGGAATGGGGAGTAATTGCTTAAACAGGGTTTCTGTTTAAAGGGAGAAAAATGTTTTGGAGGGACTTCCCTGTGGCACAGTGGTTAAGAATCCACCTGACAATGCAGGGGACACCGGTTTGAGCCCTGGTCCGGGAAGATCCCACATGCTGCAGAGCAACTAAGCCCATGTGCCACAACTACTGAGCCTGCGGTCTAGAGCCTGTGAGCCACAACTACTGAAGCCTGCATGCCTAGAGCCCATGCTCCGCAACAAGAGAAGCCACTGCAATGAGAAGCCCATGCACCACAATGAAGAGTAGCCCCCCCCCCACTTGCTGCAACTAGAGAAAGCCTGTGTGCAGCAACGAAGACCCAATGCAGCCAATAAATAAATAGATTTATTTTTAAAGTTTTGGAAATAGACAGTGATGGCTGCACAATATCATGAATGTAATTGGTGTCACTGAATTGTACCATTAAAAGTTGAAATGGCAAATGTTATGTTTTATATATTTTTTACTTAATTTTTAAAATTAATGTAATTATTAATAATGTAGCATACCCAAAATTATTGAACTGTACACTTTTAATGAATGAGTTGTATGGTATGTACATTATATCTCAATGAAACTTTTTTTTCTTTAGTACTTCTTATCTTGGCAGACCAAATCCTTCAATATTGGACTTCTCTCTAGGACTCGATAGCCTCATCTCACACCATTCATGCCATGAAACCCACGTTCTAATCATACCAAATGATATGTCACTCCTTGTCTACCCTGTGCTTTTTCATGTCTTTATACTTAAAATTTTCTGAGCCTTTAGTCTAGAAGAGTAGTTTGTAATCTTTTTTGTTCTGAGGACTTTTCCAGTCTTAAAAAGTATTGAAGACTCCAGCAAAATTTTTGTGTATGTGAGTTACATCTATAGCTATTGTGTTAGAAATTTAAACTAAAAAATTTGTTTTGATATGTATTAATATATTTTAAAAAACAAAAATGAATTGACTGCATATTAATATAAATAACATCTACAAAAATAGCTGTATTTTTTTAAAATGAGAAGACAGCATTGTTTTATCATTTTATAAATTTGTTTACTGTCTGGATTACTAGAAGACAGCTGGATTCTCACATCTACTTTGTACAATCTGTTGTGTTGTTTTAGTTGAAATTTGTGAAGAAAATCCAGCTTCACACAGCAGTGAAGTTGGAAAAGGAAGGAGGGTTTTAATAGCCTTTTCAGATAATTCTGGATATGATTTTATACTACAACAACACAAGTGGTAGTTACTTAAAGGTTAGCTTCAGTGTGGAATCAGAAACCATAGTGATGAACTTTTCCTATTCTGTTACATTAAAATTCATTGGTCTATCTTATACTCTGAATGGATCATTTACCCAGGCATGATTTTATCACGTCATTTGGAAAATATTGGTTCCCTGAGTTATGCATGTCCTCCAAATGCTGACAATTTCAGCATGCAACACCTCCCCACCCCAAATCACTAGTAATATCACTACCCATCTCATCAGAAAAACCTTTAAGTGTTGGGAAGCTACCAAGCTAACTGTGGTGGATACAAGTCTTGAAAATTTTAAATTTTACTTGAAATCTTGATTTTTATTATTTGCAATAAATAATGTAGGTCATTTTCCTTGGAGTGACAGACTCATTGTATTTAGTCTGCCATACACCCAGGTTTGAATAACCATAGTTTGTCTGTTCCTCATTCTTTTAAGTAAAAAATGATATTCCTTAAAAAAAGCATAATCTCAAATAATGACAGAAATACATGGTATCCTTCAGGCAACTATACTTCAGAATGCATCAAAGTTCCTTATGTGTATTTTATAATATCACACAGCATATTAAAGAGATGTGTATTGAAGGATTAATATTTAATAAAATTAATTATTTTACTTTTTCTTCAAGGACATTCTTAAGTGAAACTGGCTCTTTTTTTTTTTTTTCCTGCTATTAAGTGGCAGTGAAAAATACAATGACTACTAGTACTGTTTGGTGCCACTGTATTGATTAGTGCTAAGGTACCAGCAATTTAGCCACAATGGCTTTTGCACCATTGGTGCAAATGTCAACATAGTGGAAAGGCAAATATCTAGTATTATTATGAAAATAATTTTGATCTCTTAGACTCCTTGAACATGTATTGGGAGACCCTAGGAACCACATTTGGGGACCACTGGTCTAAAATTCTTCCTCCTCCTCTCTTCTCCACCTGGCTCAACAGACAGACTCCTATTGATCCCTTACAGTTCCTCAACTCATCTCAGTGGCATCCTCTACGCTTCCCCAGAAAGATTATTTATTCTCTAGGCCTTGAGTATATTATAGATTCTAGTGAATTTCAATGTCTGTTTACTCATAGTTTTCTTCTTAAACTATGGCTTCTAAAGGTCTATGGACTCATATTCATCTTTATACCCAGGGTACCTGACAAAGAATCTGGAGCACAGAAAATGAATAAGTTAGTTAATAGATTACAGATGCAACATAAGCACTTCCAACTCTGAATTGTGTCAGTCTAGGAAAATGGAGGGAGGACCAAAGAGAATTATAATGTAAACTTCATAGGGATATACCCAAAGAATCAGTAAGTCTCGAATATGTCTCAACTCTATGATCAGTATGGTTATAGTTGCATCTTGATATATATACACACACACACAGGGAAGCCAAAATGGCATGTGCTGGAATATACAAATTGTTATGAAATTATCAACAAGTATAGTAACCTAGAGAATAAAGAAACAAGAATGTGTATTTGTATATGCTTGAAAGTACACACTTGAACTGATTTGGAAAGGCTTTCAGGTTTGAATAGGCAAAAAGGATTGTGAGGATATTAAATATTGAAAGAACAAAATTGTGACAGGCTTAGCATGGGATGGCAATGTACAATAGGGAGTTTGATGTGTTTTTCACATGAGTAAGCATATGAATAGATGCTGGATCTCACTAGTTATCAGGTATATTAACATAAGTTGACTATTTTTACATATTAGTCATAAGCTAATAAAAATTATAAAATCACTGTCAAAAGTGTAGGAAAATGGATCTTTTTATAAACAGTTAATGAAAACATAAATTGATATGGTCTTTTTGGAGAAATTTGACCAGTTCTAAAAAAAATTAAATAAAACGATTGATTTTGCAATTCTATTTCTAGGATTCTATGCTAAAGAAATATTCACATGTGTGAAAAAACATATTTATGTGCACAAATGTTCACTGTGACATTGTAGGTAGTGATAAGACACCAAAAACAACCTAAATGATTGTCAGTGAGAAAATGGTTAAATAAATTAGTTTACTCTTAGTATAGGATAGATACAGGCTTTCAAAAGAATAAGATAGAGCCTTATCTTAAATAGCCTTAAAAGCTTTTAAAGATATATTGTAAGTGAAAAAAAGCAGGTGAATATTGTATCATTACATTTTTGTAATTACAAATGATCCACATACCTAAAGAAAATTCTGGAGGCATGACAGCTGTCACTTACGAGTAAGTAAATGGAATTGATGTTGCAGGGATGAGGCAGAAACTTCAGTTAAAAATCCATATTACTTGAACATTTTATAATTTATGTATTATTTTGCAATTTAAAAAGTAATGAAAAAGACTGACCTCAGTATAGTGAAATTGGAAAAGTGAGGAATATATGGAAATCACATAGAGATAGAGAAGAGAGAGATGCTGAATGAGGAATATGAAGATTGTCCCTGTAAAAGTTGGATGACAGGAAAGAGGTTTCTCTAAATTATAATATGTAGATAATTCACACAATATTATGTTTGAGTCCTGTAAAATATTAAAAGTATTGTCCTGTAGAATATTAAAAATATTTTTAAAATATTAGATTATTTAATAACATTTTCTCATCAAGACTGTCATATATATGCACACAAAAAATCTGATACTTGAGAAAATAAAATTCACTGAATATAATTAGGTAGATATTCTTAAAGATATAATTTCACCCACTGGAAGAAAATAAAATTAGTAAGTTTTATACTGAAAAATTATTTTCCATGAATTTTAATACACTTATTTATAAGAAACATTATAAAGGAATATACTGAACGTTCCATGATTAGAAGCTAATAATCATAATATTCACACTGTACATGCTAGCAGTTAATTACTTCTTTGACTTTTGGGGGTTTGGATGCTATAGTTTCACTCATTCTTGAATATAAACTCTAGGAAAATATAATTGCTACATGTAATTACCACTCTAATTTCTCTACTACTCCAAATGATACTTGTTTCCACCAAACTGTTTAAAAATAAATTGTTGTACTTACTTTCAACGATTACTTGTCTGTCTTCCCAGTTATCTTTAATAAGCTGTATATTTCCAAAGTGTGCATCGCTGTAGAAGATTCGGTTGGTGCCTTTTCTTCTTTGATTATAGTCAAAAGCCAAAGCTATGACATTCTTGAAATAATGTGGATTTTCGTATGGCCTTATTGGTGAATTTAAATTGGTTTCATCAGAAAGATGTATACTTTTTAATATTGTTCTCCCTGAATACAGCAAATAGCCTTCATGCCTTAAGCAAGTAACTCCATCCTCTGCCAAATATCCATGGGCACAAGCACAAGTTCTCTGGGAATTTCCTCGATAAAGACAGAGTTGCTGACATCCCCCATTGTCCTTGGCACAAACATTGGTCCCTAGGGAGAAGAAAAAGATATACACACACGTATGTTTGTGTTTTTTCTTAGAAAAATATTAAAAATTTAATGTTGAATATTCTGGGTTATTTTATGCTTAATTTTTAGACTGGTCAGTATAAATCCAAACACTATAATGTACTGCTATTTTTAATCACTTCAGTTTAAAACCTGGGATTTTTTATTTCAAAGATCACATTCTTCTGCTCCCCTGACCATCCAAAGAGAAGCATAAAAAATTTCCCTTAATCATCCAGTTGAGTGCATAACTCTTCTGAAACTTGATACTGAGATTACAATAGGTTGTATATATTGTAATCTTTGGTACAAGTAACTGATTCACTCAAAACAAGAACTGCATTCACCAAAGAAATATGCAGTACCTTAAACTCGGTGTCTTTGAAGTATATAAGATATCAAAGAAATTTATGGCTCCAATGTGCCTACCTTCCTAAGTATATTGGGCATAAGTTTTTCACTCCAGTTTTGAGTGAAGATGTAACATGATATTAAGATTTCTACATCAGACTAATTCTCCTCTATGAATTCATCATCCTCTCCAAAATTATTATACCTTCCTTTGATGTCAAGAAAATTAATTACAGTTTACTCTAATGGACATTTAAAATGAACATTATCTTAATGGAAGTGATATTAAAAAAAATCCAAATCATGTAATATCAGTTTCAAAACATATTTTAAAGAAATGATGACTCTGAACTTAGTTCACACTAATAGCAACCTTCTGGAGCCATCATCACTTTATGTATTAAAATATAATCTGACATGAAAACAACCTTTTGGGCCAAGTAATGTGGCATATTTAGTTAGTTCTAAATAAAGTGTGTGACTATTAAAAAAAAATATATATATATATATAATATATATATATATAATCAAAAAAACCATTTTGGCTGCTTTTTACTCTCTAATATCCTAATTGTGCTTTGTATACTTCGTTGAATATGTATATTTATCAAGTGTTTCTATATTACTTAGTCTAAACCTATACTGAAGCCATACCAGGTATATAACATGTCCATATACATGCATTGTCCTAGGCAAAACTATCCATGAACTATTATATATTCATTTCATTAGGCTACTATATGATTTTTGTAGGAAATTAGATGTAAAAAAATAGAGTCTTGAGGTTTTGGACTCATATAAGAATTAATCCCTAACTTAAGTTTGATAAATAAATGTCAAAAAAAAATAAGAGAAAGAAATAACATAAAACGTATTTATCATACAAAAGTGCTGACCTTTCTCTCTTACTCGGTTAAAGATTTTAACCTCCTTCAGGTTGACTCCAAGACCCGTTCTCATGGTTACAGTTTCTGTGGCATCATTCTTGTGGCCCCTTCTGATGGACCCGTTGGCATGTGCTCTGCCAAGAAATTGAACATACGTGATCAACAATCTTTAATCCAAATCAAGCCAGTTATTTAAGCTGAAGGTAACAGATGGCCCAGCAGAAGGGAAAGAAACCAACATTAGTCTGTGACATTGAAAGGGTTGAGCCTGGAATAGCAAGAGTGACTGCCTCTTCTGTGGAAATTACATGGTTTTGTGAGATCCTTTCTGTGACCTTGCTAAGGAATGGCTAATCCTACAAGGGTAAAGCAATTGGCACTAAAATAACATTTTGAGACTCAAATACTTATGAAAAAATAAATTACCTGTCAGACCAGTAGATGTAAGCCCCAAAGACTGCAACTGAAAACATATCCACATTGCTCCCTGACAGCACCGTCTCTCGATTCCCGCCAGTCTCAAGGTCAATTCTTTCTATCTTGTCTGTACGAGCATCACACCAATACAATTTATTTTCCTAAGGTTGATTGAAAAATAATATTACAAGCTGTTTTTGATTGTTTTATAAAGAAAATAAGAGAACACTAAAAGTAGACTAATACAAGTTGGCAGTTAATGCACTTTCAATGCTTAAGAAATCCAACAGACCTCATAGTCAATGGAGATGCCATTTGGCCATGCTATTCCCATGCTTACGAGGATAACCTTCTCTGAGCCATCTAAACGAGCCTTTCCAATGGATGGCATCTGTCCCCATTCAGTCCAGAACAAGTAGCTGAAATTAAATTGCAGATAAATGCAGATAAACACAAAACTGCATATTATTAATAACAACAGCAATACCATTCATACTAACAGAAAATAATACCATTTAAAAATCAATATGTGTATTGTTTGCAATAAAATAATTTTTATTATAAAAAAAATTTAACCATTCATAGAAATCACAAGGAAGAATTTCCAAAATACCTTTTGTACACGCTGCTCCCTATCTGAAATGCTTTTTTTCAACCTACTTGCTTAATTCCTTCTGTTTTTTTAATATATCAAACATTGCCCTCAAGAAGCCTTTTGTGTTCTCTCTGATTATTGCACCATATACTCTGCTTCATAGCATGAATTAGAGTGGCAAATTTACACTTGTGTTTCTTTACAAAGTTACTGTTTATTAATATTTTTTGCTCCCATTAGACTTTAAGCTCAGTGAGGACAGTGATTGTTTTTCTTATTCACTAGTATACCTACAGCACTAGGTAATTTATGAATGTATACATGAATGCATTATAACTTTCAATTCTGTCCACTTAGATTGCTAAATGGCTATGCAGCGTTGAATTTTATAAATCATCTTGTGAAGGCATCTTAAAACATGAATTTATACAAAGCAGACATTTTTTTTTTTTTTAATATTTATTTATTTATTTATTTTTAATTTATGGCTGTGTTGGGTCTTCGTTTCTGTGCGAAGGCTTTCTCTAGTTGTGGCAAGTGGGGGCCACTCTTCATCACTGTGCGCGGGCCTCTCACTATCGCGGCCTCTCTTGTTGCGGAGCACAGGCTCCAGACACACAGGCTCAGTAATTGTGGCTCACGGGCCCAGCTGCTTCGTGGCATGTGGGATCTTCCCAGACCAGGGCTCGAACCCGTGTCCCCTGCATTAGCAGGCAGACTCTCAACCACTGCGCCACCAGGGAAGCCCCCAGACATTCTTATTTTAGTAATCTTTTAACGTAATTTGGAAGGACTGTGGAAGAAAATAAAATATAGAAGAAAGAAAATCCATAGTATGCTGAAATATAACATGTCAAAAAATGAAATGTTAAAAAACAGAAGGTACATAATCCATGTTTCTTTCACCTATTCATTCAATAAATATAGTATTTATATTACAATACAGAAATTCATGCTTTCAGATAAATCAGATCTATTCTTTTGAAGTTATGCCCAGTGAAGTTTTATTCAGCTGTCAGATAACAGCAATGACTAAAGTTTAGAAAAATATGGCAATCATTGATTCATTCAGGTAAAAATGAGTGTGTATTCTGTGCATATCTGAATACATATATAACAGCAATCATACACAAGAAGAGAAAGTGAGACTGCATATAGGAAAAGCAAAGAAGACCTACATTCATATTTTGTATTATTTATCCATGAAAAATGATAAACTACATAACATATGTATTTCCTTTATGCATATTGTTTTGATTTATTTTAAAAGTTGATTTTTTTCCCCTGAAAATGGTGTACAAAATAAATGCATTGGACTTTTACACCCAGACAAATATGAGGTGTGGCTGGAATCCCAAGTATATTAATCCTGAAGAAACTTTCATTCATATTTACAAGCTCTATAAATCAAAAAGGGAAAACTTTGTAGCAAGAAATCCAGTTAATATTGGTTAGATCTAGGTTGAAGCAGGCATGGAAATATCTATATTTCTATTAAAATTACGATTTTTAAATCTTTAAGGGACATTGCATTAAAAAATTATTAAAAATAAAAACACTGGGCTTCCCTGGTGGCGCAGTGGTTGAGAGTCTGCCTGCTAATGCAGGGGACATGGGTTCAAGCCCTGGTCTGGGATGATCCCACGTGCCGCGGAGCAACTGGGCCCGTGAGCCACAACTGCTGAGCCTGCGCGTCTGGAGCCTGTGCTCCGCAACAAGAGAGGCCGCGATAGCGGGAGGCCCGCGCATCGCGATGAAGGGTGGCCCCCGCTTGCCGCAACTAGAGAAGGCCCTTGCACAGAAACGAAGACCCAACACAGCCAAAAATAAATAATAAATAAATTAAAAAAAAATAAAAATAAAAATAAAAAAATAAAAACACTATTTTAACTGAGAGGTAAAATGTGTTGCTTCATTTAACTTTGCAAGGAGAAATTTTAGCATTACTAATGACATTAAAATGACAAGTCAGTCATTTGTTAAGATGACAGGGATGTTACACTGTGAAGGAGGCATTTTGGGAGCCAAGACAGACCTGCCCTTATTTATTCAATCTGATTCTTGTCATCTACTTTTAATACACTCCAGAGTTCAAATATGGAAGGCAATGGGTATAATATACCTTTTATTTAATAGTAATCTTTCAAATGTACTAAATGACTAATAAAAATATTATACCAAGTGAGTAGGTCAAATCAGCCATTTAACATATTTAATTCTCACAACTTTGGAAATTGCAGTTCAGGAAGTTAATGATCCACAGTCACATGGCTGATAGGGGAACTGCACTCAGGCTTTACTTACCCAGGGCTATACCTTCTTCTCTATGCTGTCTCACCAAATAGAAATATAATACAACAATATAATAATCTTAAATCAAGTGATATTTTCCCCTAAGTATAAGGAATATAACAAAGATCTCCATACTTGAAAAACGAAACAAAACATGAAAAAGGTCTTAGTATTAAAAACAAGTCTCTTTCTTTTTTCCCCTAGTAGTTCCTATTTATTTGAAATTTGCAGTACTTCTAGGCAGGAGGCTTAGATGAATGGCAACAAAATTAGGAATAAAAAAATATTCAAAATAAAACTATCTTGAATACAGATTTTACTCAAATTTTCAGCAATAATTTGACACACTGTCACAATATGTAAAGCCAAAGCTGACTGCAAGCATCACTTTTATGGCTAAAATATTTATCAACTTAATACAACTAAAAGATTCTACACTTGCCAAAATTAAGCAACATTTTATGATGGTCAGGCAAAGAATAATTTATTTGCTCCTTAAACTGAAATTGGAAGTAAAGAATTGAATAGAATTAGGTTAATCTAGCCCTGAAAATACTTTCCAAGGCTATCCCAGATCCAGAAATTTTCAAAATCGTCAAAATCAAATGCTGTATTATATGATCGACATTTCTCTGGATAATAATTTGTTCTACACTGAAAATTCCCTTATTTACAGAAGCTTATAGTTACAGAATTTAAAAACACAAAATTTAAAAAAGACGTTCAAAAGTGGTTTGAAGGATTATAGAAATACTATCAGAAATTATCATAGCACAAATATCCCTATTGTCTTAATTAGACACAGAAGTTCTTGGCAGGAACATGTGCAAAGAATACATATCACAAGCTAACTTCCAATTAATTATTGACATTTGGTTAATAGGTAGAAGACTCCATTTGGTAGTGTTGGAGTTTCCAAAGGTCTAGCATACACTTACTGGTCCCCAAAAGTTTTTAAACTTACCATATGACAACTGTACTGATGTCAGAATTAGTTTACACACAGGTGCTCTTATAAAGGAAAACAAATGTTTTTATGTCACAATTAGTCAGATTCAAGCTGAAAAATATACTTTCAATGTATTATAAATGTCCTTGAATAATTTCAAATAAATATTTTTGGGGAAATAAGGCCAACATGAAAACTAAGCTCCAAAGTTGGTGGGGAAAGAGTAAAGGAGTATGGGCAAGAAAGAGAAGAACGAACGTGTCTAAATTGTTAAAGAAATAGTATTAAATATGATTCTTATATTTTAAATATATGAACAATAGTGAAAAGCCACTAATTTGAATCAATCATTTTCTTTTAATTTAAGGTTTTTTTGACTGATAAACTGTTTCTCTGGAGCGTAGATCTGGGTTGCAGTTTTTACGATAAATTTGCTATTTCTTCCTATTCCTATCCTTTACCTAAGAGAGTATGAAATAGATACTTATCAGATATGCTAGAGAAAACCTGAAATAACCAAAAATTGCCATGCTGGCACAAAAATGAAGATCACATAATTCTCTTATGTAGGCAGTTGCCTTGGTTGAAAAGAGAATCAAGAATGTCATTGTGTCCTCTGCGAGAGTGGAGGTCAACAGTGTGTTAGTTTATCTGTAAAAATAACAAAAACAAAAAACAGAAGCCCTGTAGGCTTTTATATATATTATATACATATAGTATATATTTTATATATAAGGAATAGTAGCTTAGCAGTTTCAGTAGAATCACTTAAAACACATATTAATTGAATACCTTGTAGGCCAATGTGTCAACGTCTCCATCTTCAGGCTAAAGCACAGGGAAAATAATATAGTACTGTCAAAGTCTGAATACATTTCATGAATATGTGAATTGGCATCCTTCATCGCCTATGAGGAATACAGTGTATTCCTCTATTCCTGTGAGGGCTTCTTCACATTTCCTTTTTCTTCATTTCTGTGCAGTTTTTGTTTTGAGAAAGTATTACATGCCAATCCCAAATCACTTTTCAAGCCCTGAATTGCTTAGAGGCTCCTGCAGTATAAAAAGAATTCAACCACAGATAGCAGAACACTCTGCTAAAAGGAAGAGAGTCTAGAGACAGTAGAACCTTGAATACTACTTTCTAATTTTTTTGTTTTTGACAGTGGTTCGGTGGATGATTCTCAGATGTATCCTTTCACTGCAGTCATGCACTCATTCAACAAATATTAATTAGGTACCTATTAAGTGCTAGGAACTGATAATATGAAATGAATTGGACTTAGTGACCCTTATGAAGGTCACTGTTTAATGGCAGAGGCAGATGGGTAAGTAAAGAATTACCTGAGAAAAATGCTACCAGCAATGCTTAAAACTTGCTAGTTGTAAGTCTCTATATGACATGAAAGTAGGGGCTTCAACACTGAAACTGTGGAAGTGCTGTGGTGAGAGAAGTTATTATTCCTACAAACAATTTCAGAAATAAACCTTTCCTTTGAAGCAGAATAAACATACAGGCCATCTGGGTTGTTCTCTCCTTACGTTTAAGCTTAAAAAATATTTTTAAGTTATTTGTTCTTCAGGCCTTGTTCTGGTTTTTGTTATTCTTAAGTTTTACATTAGATTCCTTCTTGACTCATTACTTTCCAATATGAAGTAATTATATAAAACAATTATTATGTGTGTACCCAGCCAACACTGGAGAAGTATGGAGAAAAAGGCTTTAGAAAGAAAAATTTCTTTGGCATCTGTAATTCCATAGCATGTTAGGCTTATCACCACATATTATATTTTTAATTCCTTATTTTATGTATCTATTTACACCCTGCCTCCTTGCCCATCCTTTCAATAAATATGTACATATACATATACATTTATGTGTACATATATGATATTAGTTTGCTATTTACATGGTTTAACAATGGTTTTCCTGAGTGGTCCATCTTTTATTCACTTTTGGTATTTTCAGTATATAATAGTTGATGTTTCCCTATAATCTATGAATTTTCCTATGAAATATTTAACACTGAGATGCCTAGGGCCTAGACTCCTAGTGCTCATGAGTTGATTTGGAATTCTTAAAATATTATACAGAAAATTTTAATTTGTTTCATGAACCCCAAACCATCTTATATATCAGTCATATGCAACCTATCCTGGATATCCCACGTCAAAACACACTGAGGAGATTTCTATAGGTAAATAGAGAAAGGAATATCTTAAACTTCTCTTTTACCCTTTACCACATTTTTATTGGTCAGATCCCTTAAGAAATTAGGAAAAGGTCCTACAGTTTGTGTGGCTATCGCTGGTCTCCATTCGACATAGCTTTGGTGGTCTGGACCAGGGGCTCCCTCTTACAATGGGAAGTGGCATGACCTTTCTGGGTTCTCTTTCTCCTCCACCAGTTCAGAGCTGCAATGATAGCCCAGGGCATTTTGATAATTTCTAGTCCTTCTTTTCTCGTTTTAGCGGGAGAGGTAAGGTCCAAGATTTATGTTTAGAGGCTAAGAAATGAGAATAAAGCATATTGGAAAAAAGTAGGTGAGACCTAACTATCTGAAAGAAGAGTGTCTACACTAGAATTTTTTGGAAAATTCCTAATGAAAAATAGTATCGCACTTTTCTTTCATTTGTCCTTATAATTTGTTTGTATGCCTCTCTCAGAGACTTGTAGAAAAAGGTGGCTGTGATTTGGGGAATAATTGTGGTATTTCTGAATTACTTGACCATCATGGTATATTAATATTATAAACTATCACCCTGATTCCACCACTATTTCTATTGCAAATCAAATTTAATTCCTTCTTTTTTATATGTTACCTCGTCTTCAGATGCAAAATACATTGATACTTTAGGAGATGGTGTTAAACTATGCTATAGTTTTGCTATCTCAACAGATGTTAAACTGTCATTCAAGACCTTCTGTATATTATTGAGCATATTCCAAAAGCATATATGTATATATAGTCAACGAAAGACCATTTAACAATATGTACTTTTTGAACACCAAAATACCATGTAAAGCTGAATCTTTGCCATGGAAAGAAACACTTTTCAGAAAGTTATTTATGGTTGCAGAGATATAAAGCTAAATTAAGAGAGGCAATGTAGATTCTACTGCCTAACAGGAAAAAAAAATCACAGAGTATTTGTGTTTCACTTAGAGATCATACATCATGGGAGGTTAACCAACTTTTTCGGTATCATACTGTGACTTTCTATGCATCTTTTTTTAATTGTAGGTAGAAAATGACTTTTTAGCATAAAGAGAATTATTACATTTTAATTTTTTTAAAGAGAGTGAGGGCTTACCAAGAAAATAAAGAAGTCAACGGAGGGGAGAAACTGAATTTTCAAGCTGAACTAAATTCATATACACTTTCTATTTTGCATATGGCTACATTTTAAAAGACCTCAAGTCTCCATTGCTCAAAAACAGGCTTCATGCCCACTTTTCAAGGCACATTTATATCTTGGATTCAGCTAATTTACTCCATTATGGTTCATCTTTTCTCTTGGCAATACCACCTGCCATGTTTTAACATCAAACAGAATATTAAAATGCTGTACTTTATTCCTGTGATATGAATTTTGACACTTAAATGTCTATGTAATATTACCTGGAAATCAGTGTTTGATTTCCAGGTAAAAGTTATTCAAATTTTTACATAAGAGTGGTCATTTATAAGCCCTTCCCCCCCACCCCGAACTCATCAGTAAACATGTAGATAAAGTATTAGAAGACACATATCACTAATGTTTCCAAGCAGTAATAAACATTTCCTGAAAATAAAACTAATATTTGAAAAGGTGTATCAATTCTTAACTATGAATCCTGAAAAATATCCATGTGACAATTAATATTGAAGAAAAGTTTTTAAGAAGAAGTGAAGACAGAGAAACAATATTTAAAATATTGTTATACATGTCAAAGATTTCTTGTTCTGTGGGATGAAATGTAAATCTTGTTTGGGGGGCTCAAAATTAATAAATCAAAAGTGCTTACTGAGATCCTCCAGCTAAGTCAGTGCTGAGCTCGGAGTCACAATGGAGAGAAATGGAAAACCTAAGAGACAGCTGGAGATAAGGAATGACAGGATTTACAGACAGATGGAAATAGGTGATGAAAACCTATGGAAAGTCTGAAGTAAGTTTCAATCTTGTCAGGACGAAAGAACCATGATAACACAAAAAGAGACGCCATGGTTAGGAAAGAAAATCAGTAGATGAAAACTAGGAGGACATGGTAAGTTTCAGTGACAGTTGGATGTTCAAATAAATCATTTCTAAAGGAAATTGTAAATATAATTAAAGGAATGAAGATGAAATATTGGATGTAATGTAGTGATTAATGTCAGAAACATGAAAATATGTTTAAAAGATAAATATAGCAAGAGAGAAAATGGCATACAGAGCTTTAAGTGAGGAGAAAGATGCTCAGAAGAGAAATACAATGCTCAGAGGAAATACATGGAAGGGGTCAGAGGGAACAAGAAAACTCAGAGTTAAAGAAGGTAACAGAAAAAATAAACTCGAGTGGATAAATGGTGGAGAAATGTCAAGGAGAAGGCAAGGGGTGTGAAAAAAAAATCTGAAAAACAAAATCTGGATTTGGCTATGGATAAATTTAGAAATTCCTGGAAAGAACTAAAGCTGAAAATTCATTTCAGAAGTTAAGTGAGGAGACATTTACTTCTATTCTAAGAAGTTGAGAAGTAAACGTGCAGAGAGAAATAAGACAGTATTTTTCTTTTCAAATAAGAGGGATCTGAGCCTATTTGAAAGCAAAGGGAAAGGCTTCATTGAAAGTAATAAGTTAAAGATGATCGAATAGAAAAGAACAGTTACTGCAATGAGATGCCTGAGGAAATAGGTGCCATCGCGTCCAGAATAAAAGTGAAGTAGATTTAAGTAAGAAAAAACAAAACTTTCTCTGAGGTTATATGCACTTATTTCAAAACATTCACATTATGAATTTGTAGATTCCATTTTCCCTTACCATCACATAGTCACTCTATTACAATTAACCACCAAATCCACTTAACTGCTTTACTAATCTCTGACAATTTTGCCATCTTCTCCCTTCAAGCAGGCATCCTTAGGGACTTTATGGCTCATGTTGTTGATCCTATGAACATCCCAGCTCCTGGTTCCTCATCTTATCTGTTCCAGGGACCTTCATCTCTCTTTTGCCTCTGCCTTACATTACTCTGATCTCCTGTTCTTGGTCTCCCTCCATTTCATCACTAATTTCTAGACCTCACCTCCTGATTAGCAACTCATAGTTATTCCCTTACAGTTGCCAACTTTGAATCTGTCACCACCTGCTCCTTGTTTGGCCCATTTTTCCCCATTATTTTGCTACTGCTAAGTTGCTGAGCACTATTACTCAAGGTCATATAAATACCCCATTAGATTCTAGAAACCCATTCCAGCTGGACTCATGTTGCTTGGAATCCTTTTATTCATATTGTACTTTATTCATATTCTATTCACCACAGTAGTTTCACCAAAATTTACTTATTCATTTAAAGCTGCTAACTCTACTCCTATCATCTATGAGTTTCTTCAATTTCACTAATTTTAACCGCTAAAATATATTCTATTGCTATACTCTATCTCTTTCACTTCATCTCCAAAAATAGAATAGAACTTTCCCTAATTTAATCCTCCCATTTAAATTTACCTCATTTAATCTTCCCAATAACCAAAAAGGATATAAGCGTTTGAGATCAAGATACTTCAAAAGATCCCAAAGGTAGGAAATGTCCAAGCTGGGCTTCCAAACCATAGTGGACACTGTTGGTGCTGCACTTAGACATCCTCAGATCTTGTTTCCTATTTCTATGTACTCCAGTGCCCAGCTCCTGTGTCCTTTTGTTTTCAGTAGCTCACATAGCCAACTTTCTTCAGAGGACAGCTACCAGAATCTCTTATTTCACAAGTAGTGCTGAGAGCCAGAAATCTTGGGAGTGTGTGTCTCCCCAGGGTTGTTGCCCTTATCCAGTGAATACTTGGGTGGGAGTTCAAAGTCAAGCTCCCTTGCTAAGTGAGGTTTACCCTCCAAAGCTTTCCAAGGCATGTCTGAGGTCTGGACTTTGCTCACAGTTGAACCTTGGCTTGGTCCCTTCTCATTCCAGGATCTGTTTTTTTAGAGATACCTGATTTTTTAAAACTATTTATTTATTTATTTATTTGTTTGTTTGTTTATTTATGGCTGTGTTGGGTCTTTGTTGCTGCGCGCAGGCTTTCTCTAGTGCAGCAAGCAGGGGCTACTCTTCGTTGTGGTGCGTGGGCGTCTCATTGCGGTGGCTTCACTTGTTGCGGAGCACGGGCTCTAGGCACGCGGGCTTCAGTAATTGTGGCACGCGCGCTCAGTAGTTGTGGCTCACGGACTCTTAAGAGTGCAGGCTCAGTAGCTGTGGTGCACAGGCTTAGTTGCTCCATGGCATGTGGGATCTTCCTGGACCAGGGATCAAACCCGTGTCCCCTGAATTGGCAGGCAGATTGTTAACCACTGCGCCACCAGGGAAGTCCCGAGATACCCGATTTAAGATGCAAATCTTATCTATCTGCTATCTGTCCTCCATTCTTCCTGTTCCATTCTATTGCTTCTTCCTTGACAAGGTTCCTCCTACACTCCTTGGAATCTGTCTCCTCTTTACATGCATTTTCTTCCACCCCTCTGCCTATGAATATGTGCCCATACCCCCTGACCCCATACTAAGAAAAACTTACTGTGTGCTCTACTACATTCTCAATAAACTTTCTACTTTTTCCTCTTTTCCTTCATTGTCAAAGTTTCTGTCACTGTAGTCTAAATATGCTGGCTCTACTTTCTAATTATCTTTCACTTATTAATTCTTTATATTTGGCTTCTGATCTTGCCAGTTTCCTGAAATTCATAACAATTAAAAATGTCATCCTGATCATCAATTGCATGTTCTGTTTTCTGCTTTTCTCTCTCCTAATCTCTTTCCTGCAGGCACATTCTTCTTCCTAAAACTCTTCCCTTGATTTCTATGATACAGTGATTTTCTGAGGACTTGAAATGGCTTTTTTCCTCTTTATTTCTTTTGCCTTTTTGTTAATTTTCTTTTTTCTCCTCTTAATCATATTATCTCCTAACTGCAAACATTCTTCATTTTTGTCCTTAGACTTCTTTTTCCTTGGATAATTTCATCTACTACCATGATTTATTGAAGAGCCTGAACTCTGTTGGAATAAATAGGAATAACTTTATACTTATCCAACTCCTGATTCTATTTATACTCTACTAAATATCTCTTCTCCAGAATTTGCTATCTCAGGAAGAATCCATGACCTCCAAGAGAATTCTATTTAAAAACAGAATGATATTGTTAAGATTCATTCTCATGCAAAACAGACCAGATCTTTCTAAATCCAAACTTAAATCTCATATCTATTTTAAAATCTTCCCTCTTTCCAACTTTGATCTGACTCCTTGTGGCCTGAGGACTTGCCATGAAAAAGTCATACAGTTTTTCCATTTACTGCTCTTTTTATTTATTTTAGTCTCCCACTCATATATTTGCCTCCAACTCTCTCCATTTCTTGGTTTGAGGGCTGAGAACGAACCCTTCCCCCTCCTCCATAACACTCTCTCTGGGATAATAAAGAACCATTTCTAAGAATTCCTTAATTTAAAGACTGCTACAACTTCAATAAACTCTCATTATACTTCTGATCTCTGCTTATGTGGATTGTTTGGGGCCAGAGGGAAGCGTTAGGAGAGAGGGTCCAGGACCAGTTTATGTTTCACTTGGTAAACTGGGGATGGGGTTTTAAAACGTGGGGAATCCCATTGCCAATTTTATGGTCCCAACTTATCTTC
Source organism: Balaenoptera acutorostrata (assembly GCF_949987535.1). NCBI lineage: Eukaryota > Metazoa > Chordata > Mammalia > Artiodactyla > Balaenopteridae > Balaenoptera > Balaenoptera acutorostrata. Next base: position 4,195,656 of record NC_080071.1, read on the forward strand.
CAGCTACATTACCTACTCTTCCCTACATGTACCTTATATACTTTTGTTCTTGGCAATGGCCTTTGCTTTGTCACTACCAATTTTTTAATTATTCTATTTCTTCTTCATATAAAATATTCCCACTCCATCTTAGAAACCTTCCTCCTTCAAGTTTCCTCAATAAAGACTCTCCTAATCACCACCACTGCTGCTACTACCCTCACTTTTACTATCTACTCTAATCATATGCTATCTCCTTTTTCTGAAAATTTAATGTAATTTTATAATAGCCGTATGAAAATTTTCACTTTAACATGAAATTTAGATACGAGATTTAAGCTTGAGTTATACCAATCTAGTGTTTTTATGCCCCCCAAATTAGTCTTACTTTACATTATGAGACTATTTTTTTAACTGAAGTTTTGTACTTGTTTAAACTAAAAGTTTAAACAGAAAACTTGTTGTGAACAGAAGCTACATCTTATTTATACCATCATACTTTACAGTGTCCACTTGTGTCTTTCACATAGCCAGTCGTCCTATTTTGTCAAGATGTACTGAATTAAAGGCTGAGGAGGAGACGGAGATGTCCTTACATGACCTGGTTCCCAGTGCGTGGCACTCGAGGAGTGTTCATTGAATAAACTGACAAAAAAGTGAAGTACATGTGGGTTTCTTTGCCTGATGTCCTCAATCATCCTAGAGAGAAGTTAAGTATAGTTATATGCTAAGATGACTGTACAAAAGATACTTAAGAAGGTCTGGAATAACAAATTGAGGGCACAGACTAGGTTTTAATTTAATAGAATGCAAAAGAAAACTACCAATCGACTAGTTAGCAGCAAAAGGCCTGTTAAATTGAACTGCATGAATCGATAACAGGCCAGGCACAAGATGTTCTCTACAATAAAATGAAGTGTTGGACTTATTATAAATATGACGGGAAGAAATTCTTTATTCAAAACAAACCCATTTCCTACGTATCTATGATATTTCATAACATTCAAATTATATTTGTTCCTACCATCAGAATAATTATTCATAGTCCAGCAATTGATCATTTTTTTTCCATTGAGGGAATAATGATTTATTGCTTAATTGTAAAGTACAAATGAAAAAGATTTTAAAAATATCATCACATTAGAAGAGGACATTTTTATATTCAAATTTACAGGTATGATGTGGACACACTAAACTGAGTCATGTGTTTTGTTCTTGGAACTAAACAAAATTATACCTTCTATCAACATTCTTAATATGTACTGGCAAGTGCGCATGGGCATGCAGTGTTAGGTAAGAGAATGTACGGGGGAAGTCAGACCCAACTCAAAAATTTTTTAAAACTTTTCCTAATTTTCCCAGCATTTCCTCATTATTGTTTATTCTCTCATTATAGCTCTAATCTTTACATTTTTATTATAATTTTATGCTAAAACTGTTAAAACTGTTTTCTTATATGCTTGATATTTTTGGTTATTAATTTCTGTAATGTTTAACACTATATATATGTGTGTATGTATATGTAAACATGTTACATGTTACATAACACACACACATACATACATACACACATAATATAGCATAATCTTTGGAGTTTAGAAAAACCTAACTCTCCCACATATCATGTTAATGATAGAGTAATATATTTTAAATTGCTGACTCAGTTTCCTTATCTGTTAAATGGAGGAAATAACACCACTCTAGGTTTATTGTAAGCTTTTAAACAGAATGAAAGGGGACCCACTGGTGAGTTCTGAGCAAAGCAGTAACAGCTACTTACATTTTGGAAGGATCATTAGGCCACTACATGAAGAATAGACTGTAGGAATCCAAGGTAGAAGATGGGAAACCACAATCCAGAAATGTTGGCAAGAATGACAACGACTCAGACTAGGGTGGTAGCAATGAAAATTGTGAGAAGTAGGTAAAGCATAAATGTAGTTTGGAGCCAAAGGTAACAGAATTCCTGGTATATTGAACATAGGATATGTGAGAGAGATACCAAAGATGTCATATTGTCTCTTTGAAATTCATCTCAAATCATCCCTAGTACTAATAGAAATTCAGTTTGTTCAGATATTCAGAGTATACTATTTGGTCTGGGACCTTATCCTAGCCCAGGTGATGAAACATAACTTGTCTAAATATGTCAAGATATTCTCTTCCCTTTGGCTATTGACTGATCTAAGGATGGGCATGTAACCCATTTCTGGCTAAGAAAAAAACAAAGGGATTAACACGAAGACCTTTCTCTTCCCAAATAAAACAATAGAGTCTAGCAAGAAAAAGGTTTTCTACTATCCCCTTCTCTTTCCTTAGGTGTAAACATACTCTCTGAGGATATATCAAGTGCGCTCTAACAATGGGGCCTTAACATCAAGCATAAGACAAAATATAACCTAGTAAAGGTGGTAGTTGAAAAGGGAGAAAGAAAATCTATAGATTTAACATATTCTAGTTAAATTTTAATTTGCATCCAAGAGCAATCCTAACCAATGCAGCTTTTCAATTTTTATATTGTAATCTTAGTTTTAGCTTGAAGCATGACAAATTTGTTGGCATTATTTTTCTCTCTTATATTAACCTTCTTTGTTTCCTCTTTCACTGTACTGATAGTATGACTTAATTTTATAGCATTTGTCAAGAAAGTGAAGACAGTAATGACACTGGAAAAAGCACATACAACATATAACAAATAGGAAAGAATGTAGATTTTTGTGAGAGTTGATTTGATGTTTTGCATAGATTGACTTCATCCTAAATCAATGTTCCTTATACTTGTTTATCTAATACACCTTTGTGTGACCACCATGGCTTCACTTTTTTCCACTCCAAAAGACACAGGAGTTTTATTAACATAAAAAAAAAACCACTTTAAAAAAACCTCTAAAATAAAGTAATAATAGCAATGCAAGAAACACATTAGTGAGGAGTAATATAAAATTTTATAATAGGACTGCTTTTTTATTATTGTATCAGTCAACAACTTATTCCTTACCAACCACTGTACCAAGCTCTGAGGATAGAGAAATAAACCAAACACACATGGCTCTTCTCATCGAGTTTTACTAAAGAATACAGACATTACCCAGTCCAGTGAAAAACAGTGCATAGTACAATAAAGCAAATAAATATAAATAAGCAAATATAATTTATAAAAATGAAAGTACTGGGTGCTTTGGTGTCATATAACAGAATGTCTGTTTGCAAAAGCAGGAAAAGATAAATAAAATTTATCAAGGTGAAAGTAAGAAGGAGAACATTGCAGGTAATGGGAAGAAGCTGTTCAAAGACTGAGAGTGGAAGAGAATAGGAAATATTTGAAAACATTTCAAAAAACTAAGAAGTTCAACAGAGACTGAGATAGCAAAGAGGCAGGAGCAGGAGTTTGAGGCTGAAAATTTACATAGGGCCTGATTAAGAAGAATCGTAACAGAAATTTTGGACTCTGGTGAGGTTAGAAGATCAATCGGGAAGTTATTGCAGGGGTATCTGTATAGCGCAAAAACAGATTTAATCAGGGTGGAGGTAGTGGAGATGGAGGGTGGTAGATTGATAATATCTGGAAGAAAAAATTCAGCAGAATTTGGTGTCAGCTTGAATTCATTTCACTGTTAGATATGTACAGTTTGGGTGTCCAAATGGAAAAATGGTACTGTCAAGAAGACAGGTAGACATACTTATTTGGATCTCAAGAAGAAGAAGAAGAAGGAAAAAAATAACTTGGGATGAACATGTTGATATGGCAATTATAGATACATAAATGGAAATTGAAGCTCTAGAAATATTGGAGAACGAGTTTGGCTATCAAATGGTTCTTTCATTCATTCGGCAAAAAATTGAGTACCTAATATGTAAACAGTTCTAGGGCAGAACTTTAAATTGATAATCTAGAAAAATGTTGGTGTATCATTTGGATTTACACACACATTAAAGGACGGCATAATAAATATGAACCCATCAAATATGTACTGAAATATACATGACAAAGTGAGAATAAACTTTTCCTTCTGCTTAGGTAAGATATTTTTGAGATTTGTTTCAGACATTATGACTAAAAATAAATATTAATATCAATTTCTAGATTTTTCTTTTAATGAAATTTAAGTCACTTAAAACCCCCAAAATATATGTAAATGTTAAATTTACCCTTTTTCTGGGTGCACAGCTATAGATCTTGGTTGATCCAGGCCTTGGGAAATAATTACATAACGAAAAGAGCCACTGAGTCTTGCAACTTCAATTAAGTTGAAACCATGATCCGTCCAATATATGTTACCTAGAAGAAATACAAACATGTTTATAATACAATTATGAGAAAAACTTATTAATTCAGTGAAAATTAACTTTCTGAGCATTCACATGACTATTAAGAAATCATTTACTTCCTATATTCTTTTTTAATATGTGCAGTTCCTAAGCAGAAAGCTATAAATAAACTAATATGCAAATACTTCTTAATCTCACATGTCTATGGTTTAAACCATATAATGATACATTTATATGTTAAAAATAAATTGAAATTTCTCTCACCTGAGGAAGGGCTCTATTTTCATTTTCTACTGGCTTCAGGCAAAAGAGAACTTTTAACACTTTTGTTTACCAGCCTCGTGGGGCTCTCAGGAGATCTGGGCAAAGTTAATACTACATAATCTACTTCTACATAAAAACACTTATCCAAAGGCTCAAAAGCATTAGAAAGAGTGAAGCCAAAAGCAAAAGAGGCTATTTACCCCTGTGGCTAGAAGTACAAAAAAAACCTGTTATGAGTCAGAAACAGCATTTTTATGAAGCAGATTGAGCCACTAACGATATAGGTGTGAAACAAAAACAGAGAAAGCCATGGATGATACCAGCAATCCAGTCAATAGCTATCCCTTCCACTCTTCCCAAGCCATTGGTGATGATATCTTCTTTCCAAGTCTGATCTCTTTTAGCTCGGCTAATTTTATTGAAGCCCATGTCTGTCCAGTAGATGGTATCATTTTCTACGGATAAAACAGAAAGAAAAAAAAAAACATACACAAACACACTATAAAAGGTATCGATATACGTATTAGGAACACATTGCATCAGCATTTTGGGGGTTATCATCCTGGGTGTGCTGGAGTATAAGTGTTCTTCAGGAAAATTTACTAATAAAAATGGTAAGAAAGATATTAAAACCACATGAGAGAACCTAGTCAAATGTTTTAAAGCATTTTTGAAATATATGTGGAAATAGTCTATCACATCCTTTTTTTTTTCCCTTCATTTTCCTATTCATTTTAACTCAATAAATACTTATCCCCCATGAATTTGCAATCTTGATATCAAACCAAATTATTTTGGACTACAGTTTTTCTTTTAACATCTATTCTTATGTCTGAGTTCTCTACATATAAAGAGAATACTACTGGGGATAATCAACAAAGTCTCAAAGTAGAGAGAGAATGGAAAGAAACATAAGGGCATTTTAAATATATCAAGGGTGTTTTATGTATAAGGTCATTCAAAATGTATAAAGCCTTAAAAATACCTTATCAACTAATTATTCCTTCTGAGGTACTAGTTTCCCAAATGTCAACTACAAACCCTGTGCATTCTTTTTCAAACTCTCTTTGTACAAATGGGCTTAAGAATACTTGAAGAATGGCTCTATGCTATCATAGAGTCTTTAAATAACAGTGCTTTTTGAATATTTGAATGAAAAATGTGCCTAAAGACTATAAATGTAATATATGTGCATGCATATTCATAAAGGGTAGCAATTATAGATCAATGATGTTAAATACAGCCACTAGAAAGACACTGGGGACAAATCATTAAATAATAAATTTGCCACCAACTAAGTAAGTGTTTGTGTTGTGACCTACATGGCCATTTGAAGAACAAATCCTTTAAGACCAATATAATTTCCATCTGGCACAGAGACTATGGAAATAAAGAAAAATCAATTAGCATAATAAAGCCATTTATCAGTAAGTTTGGGGATTCTGTTTCAAATGAAATATAGTCTAAATTCTACTACCTGTCTGGGGAAGAATTCCAAATAGCCCCTGTTGCCAACAATGGTTAAGTCAGATACACACTTGCGTGAATCAGAGCAGAGATACCATTTTCATATATGTATCTGGAAAGCAAGGACTTGTTTCATTTTTCCAATTTTGTCAAACTATCAGTTGATATGTTTTCATGATTGAAAGAGTGAATCAATCCATAAAAATAAGCATCATTTTTGTATAAATATTAAGTATTATATGAAGAGTCCTATTCTCTTCTGCTAACATTAGATCCATATATCCAGCTGCCTACATTGTATCTCCACTTGTATGTAAGAAAAGGCAATCTTGATTGCAAAAGATAAATTTTGGATTTCTGCCTGAAACATACTTCTCTCTCAGTCTTCCATATGGCAGCTCCCCATGCCATGGTGGTATGATGGAAGGCACCTCCATCCTTTGTTTCTTGGCCTAAAAACCTCATATTGTCCTTGATCACTTTTCCTCACACTTCACATCTAATCCATCACCAACTACTCTCATCTTCAACCTATAACCAAATATTTTGGCTCTTTTTATTCTTCTTTCAAATCAGATCCCTCATCCCACCACTTCTCACACTCTCTACTTATAACATAATCCAACCCATTATTAACTCTTGTCTGAAGTATTGCAATAACCTCTAACTTAGTTCCAGCTTCCACTTTTGCCTCAGGACTCCCTTTCCTCATGAGCCTTTTCTCTACTGAGGGTCCACTGTCACCCTATTAAAAAGTAAATAAGATAATTTCTCTCCACTCAAACTTTCTAATCATTTTCCATCTCATCCAATGTAAAAGTAAAGTTCCTTCCCAAGATCTTCAAGATCTACCCACATCCTTCAAGTCTCTTTCACCTACTATCCTTCTACTCTCCCCCCTCTAGTAATAAGACCTTCCTCGTCCTAAAACAAACCAAATGCTGTTCAGTCTAAGGCTCTTTACATCACTTTTTCTTCTGCTTGGAATGTTCTTTTCCCAGCTATCTGCACAGCTCTGTCTTAGCTCAAATATTCCTTCTTACTGAAACTTTCCCTGACTACTCTCCACAGAACTTATTTCCTTGCCATGCTCCATTTCCCTTACAAACCTATTTTTCTCTGTAGCATTTATTACTGTCAAACACATTACATATTTATTGGTTTGTTTGTTTAGTGTCTGTATTGTCTCACAGAATATATAATCTCTTTGAGGGCCGGGACTTAATTTTGCTCACTGCCTGATCCCTGGCACCTAGAGTAGTGCCTGGTACATAGTAAGCTCAAAGTAAACATCTGGTGAATAAGTGAATGAATGTGGTGTGCTGTACAAAGACTGGTTGGGAGGGTATACAAGGAAGACAAAGCTCTTACTGTGAGAAATTTTATAAGCTAATTAAGGAACAGAAGGTATGCACATGAAAAATGACTAACAATTCACAACAGTGTAGCAGGAGCAGCATATAAGTAGTAAAGACAAGCATTTTTATGAGTTCAAAGAAGACACTAACAACAGTCTTCACAAGTATTAGAAAAAAAGGGCACTAAATATTTATGTGACCGTTACTTTTCTATTTCTAATAGTTTTGCCAGTCCTGCAAAATTTTATTTAGTATAATTAGAAAGCATTTTTTTCACATATGCCACTACATCTTGCACATACTTTCATTATCATATTGAGCTGAAATTGCATCTTTGCATTTCTTCTTAGAAATTGACTGTGAGATATATCATAGGTAGGGACTACAATAGACCCAACATTTACCAAGGCAGTCACAAGTGCAGTAGACATTTCATGAATATTCACTATGTGAATAATAGATTAATTTGTAATGCTGAGGCTATCTCTACATGGTCAAATCCACTAGATTACAGCACCGAAGGAATGGAGATGTTTCTTCATATTCTTTTATTACTTATATTTGGGATATTAGCAAGCAAATCAATCATGTAGTGGTGCATTAAGGACGACCAAGAGGACAGAATAATTAAATCACTCATTCTCATCCAAATCTCCTTTCCTTATTTTTCACATATACATTGCACACCTCCATGCTCTAAATGGAATAAGTTCGCTAAGATATAAGAATATGTCTTCTAATATCTGGGAATATCTGTAAAATATACATAAGGTAGGTCAAGAGTGTTTTAATTGTAATAGAATAAGGTGGAAAGATGATAACATTTTACAACAAACCTTAAAGATACAAAGTGGAAATACATATAAAGACAGAAAGGGAAGAAAGACTATCATAACTGTGTTCTGACACTTATTCCAAAATATGATTTTTTTAACTTTAATTATCCCCATTCAATGGATACTTACATAATACTTAGTGCATGCTAAGCATCCATATAGGCATAGGAGGACAGTGTTGAACATGACAGTCCCTGAAATCGTAGATTTTACTTCTGGAGTTGAATTTAAAATAAACTATCCTAAGACATATGACAATAACTAACATATAATTATAAATTATGTACCTATTTTGGACACTCAGATTGTGTTCAATTTCTGGCTATTATGAACAATGATATGAACATTCTCATCCGTGTCTTATAGAGGACATACAGTGTCACTTCTGTTGGGTACATAAACAGAGGTAGAATTGCTGAGTCATAGGATGGCTTTAGTAGGTAGGGCTTATTTTAATACATTAATACATTAATTAATTATCTGAAACAATTTTCCCCGAAATTATAATCTACACTATAGACCTTCTACAACTACTGTTGAACTGCACCACCCTCTTCATATCTGGCTGATTCAACCATGAAGACCTCCTACTACAGAAGAACATGCAAGAAATTCTAGATTCTCTTATTTCCAGGAACTAGCCACCATGCTTATTTACCTTGGTTCATAGTGTTTACCTTGTTAGATAAAAAAAGCAAACGACTAGAGTAGTATGCTTAGTGAAATAAGTCAGACAGAGAAATACAAATGCTCTGTGTTATCATTTAAATATGGAATCTAAAAAATAAAACAAAAGAATGTATATAGCAAAACAGAAATGGACTCACAGATATAGAAAACAAACTAGTGGATACCAGTGGCAAGAGGAAAGTGGGGAGGGGCAAGATAGAGGTATGGGATTAAGAGATAACTACTATGTATAAAATAGATTAGTAACAGGATATATTATACAGCACAGGGAATTATAGCCACTATTTTGTAATAACTTTACATGGAGTATGATTTATAGAAATATTGAATCACTATGATATCTATCTGAAACTAACATAATATTGTAAATCAACTATACATCAATAATAAATAAATAAAAATATGTAACTAAATGGGCACAGCTGTATTCCAATAAAATTTTATTTACAAAAAAAAATTACTTAAGGACAATTCCAAAGTACTAAAATTTACAAATTTGACTAGCTCAATTTATCTACTCAGTTTTTTTGTTTCTATCCTGCTGGACCCATTATACTCTATCCCATACTTTAAAAATAGACAGTTATGCTCAATCCCAAAAGTTAACTTATGGAGAATTCTATACAAAGTGTGTTCTGGTTTCTTGATAAACTTCAGTGTTGGGTTCTAGAGAATGTTTTACCTATAGCTATTCAACTATTGTCAACAGATACACTCCTTACTACCTTATAGAGAAAGCTGCCAGGATTTTGTTGTTATATTTTTAGCTTTTGTTTTTATATACAGATAAGATATGGCTGCATGGAGCCAATACAAGCTGTTGGTATCAATGCTTACAATGAACCTGCACTTTAACTCTGCCGCAATCAAAATGAACAATGTCCCTCGCCCCACTCTAACCACCAGCTCTTACTTGGACTTCAATTATTTGCTACCACTTTCAGATGAGCTGGTTGCTGACACCTTTCTCATTTTAAAGTCAAATATAAGTATTCTCCATGTGTTTACTGGCTTTTAAAAATTTTTTTTTATTTTTTTGCTACTTATCAGCAGTGACCTTAACAGACAGGCCCCCAAATAAATTGTTTCTGCATTCTCAAAGGCTGCCTTAAAGCCACACATCCATTAATTCCTCTAGTTTAGCTAAGACTATGGTTTCCAAACTGATTTTTATTCTAAAACTTTGACAGATATGACAGTTACCTCTAATTCAAACTCTGTTTTTTATACTTTCAAAAATCATCTTCTCTAATATTTGGAAAGAAGATACTTTATCATATCATTCCTGTATTTTCCAATCATCATGTGTCTCAATGTAATATTTTGTTTCTGTTCTGTGTCATTTCAGCCCAGATACAGGACTCAGTTTTTTCTCCTTAATCCATGTCTTACTCTCCCACCCATATCACGTGCAGAACTATACATACAAGCTTGAAATACAAACAGTGCAATAGAATTCATGGAGGCATGGGGTATGAAGATTTATTATCGCAACATAAAAGCTTCAAATTGAAAATCAAATGTCCTTATTCTAAAAGGTGCCCTGGCCACCCCACCACAGGCTTTTTTTCAGCGGCAGCTTCATATTGGGCCCCAGCCTCACACCTTATCCTCGGCTCCTTCCCTCCTCTCTCATCTCAATTTATCTCAATTTATCATTCCCTCCCCTTTAGCCACTCATCAAAAAGAAGCCCTCTCTAATCATTGCTCCCATTCTCAGCAACAGGTCAGCCTTCAAATAATTTAAATTTCTTAGCTCTCAAATGGCTGGCTGCCCATTAGAATTGCCAGGGGAAGTTTTAAAAGAATACTGAAGATGCAGTCACGCCTCAGAGATTTTAAATTGCTTAGTCTGGGTAATTTGCAGGTTGAGAATTACTAGTTCACCTGTCAAAGGTACAGATAAGAAGAAAAACACTTGTAATTTAACAGGGTCCAAGATCTTGAGAAGCAGATTTCTATTATAAAATGCTACTCCCCACCACATCCCACCGTAATCCCCATTACAATCTCATTGTTATTAATGTCTCTTTGCCAAAGGGATTTTCAAGGGGAGAAGGGGGAGAAAAGAGCTTGATATAACCTCCAGAATATCAGCTTTGTGGGAGGTATTTTTTTTCTCCAGTTTGGGGAGGGCTTTAACTTGAAAAAAAAAAAGTTAAAAAAATTTGTTTACTTGATTCTGATATGCCACGGGCCCCAGATCTGTTAGAAATTACTGTTCTTCAATCTATGCCTGAATCAGGTCAAATTATAAGGTAGCTTATAGGGAGATTACTTTGCTTTGATCCTTCTCCATTCCCAATAAGCTGGCTTTTACTGAACTATGTTTGTATCCTAGGCTACAGGTATGTATTCTTTGCTTGATTTGCTTTTTTTCTTTTCTTTTTCGATTATGTAGACATTGTGAGCCCTGAAATTGATTATGTTCCTCTTCCTGCACTGGTTGTTAGAAATATAAAAATTAAATTTGCTGCAAACTTCTAGCAAAAATATAGACTTTTACAATGTGATTTTATCTCTCGTTTCATGTTTCTTTTTCCCTAATTTTTCTCTTGGCACTCATTTGTTCCATCTTAATTGTTCATCTCATTGAAATTACTGCATTTTGGGGAAGCTACATAAAATGATTCTTAGAACTAGGTAAGATATTATATATATATAAAATATATATAAAACATATACATGTTTTAATATATCAAATCGTATGTTATAGACAAGTCACATCAAAGTTGAGTAAACACACTCTAGGGAACAACTAGGAAAATTAAGAAAATCCAAAGCAGTGCAAGAAAATGTTAAAATTATAGTTTTTACTTTTTGTCCCTTATCCTTTTAAAATTTCTATTTGGGTATATATTTTATAATGTATTCAGTCATAATATGTAATATAGTAATAATATATATTCTTTATAAGTAAATAATTTTAATAAAATAATAACTAACTAACTAAATAAATAAATAAAGAGTGAGATCTCTTTTTGTTTAACTAGTAAGTTGTCTGATAAAAATGAAAGGTTTAGTACTACCAGTGCAGCTGCTACTTTCCAGTCGTGCCCCATTTTTGGCACACTCTCTGCTATGGTGCCCCAGTTGAAACCTCTGGAGCAGACTATGATGCTATAGAAACTGAAAGGAAAGCAAGGTCGAAGTCAAGGTCATCAGGGAAGATTTCATGGAAGAAGTGAGGCTTTGGCTGATCCTTGAAGACTGGAGAGCATTTGGATTGGGAGAGATGCACAATATAGTTCCTAGAAACCTAGTTTAGAGAAAGAACCAATTTAATAAATGCAATCACCTTCGTAACAGGAGTGGGGGAACAACAAGATCATTTCAGGAAGAGCTGTGAACAAAAGCTGTGACCACAGCCAGTTCTGAATTATCAGATGCCTGGGAACAGATAAGAATTAAGTTGTACTTTCTATTCTTTTCCAGTTTTGAAATCATTTTTTCAAATATTTTGCAGGTTAATAATGACCCAAGTTCTTGATATTCCATATTAAAAGGGATTCAATAATATAGTGCTAATGAATTACATTTGTTTCTTTCATTTTGAGAAAGGCAAATCAATACAAACACTAATGGGCAATTTTGCTACAGTAACAAATCAGCAAGAACTCCATCTTGTGAGTAAATAAAATAAAATCTGCAGACTTCAAAGGTTTTAGATATCTTAATCCCCTTAAGGTACAATGTTATGAAACCTTAGATAATGTACATTCTCTTTTAAATTACTCTTTTATCAAGTAAGAAATATATGCCTGCCTAGCTTTTGTGTCCTGAATGAAATTTGCATTAAACATACTTATTATAAAAGTAATTCCATTTTCAGGTTTTGAACTGTTTCCTCTCAGGGTTACAAAAAGAATCTTTCACATTTTCTTAAGCGTTCACTGTTTTTTCTCTTCAAAGCAATTGCACTGTGCTGTTTTTCATATGCATTAAGTTAGTTCTCACAGCCCTTGGGTGCCTAATTTTGACTTTCAGGTAACATATGAGAACTAAAATGTCCTGTCATGCTCTCATCTTTTTCACATTTGGAGAGGACCGATGGCAGCTCCAAGGAGAAATTGTTTTAATTTATTCTGTTTTAGACTTCCAAAACTAAGCTATAAAATTGAGACAGCATGTTGAGTAGATACATCTTCAGGGGACACCTACTCAGACATTTATTCAGGAAACTATCAACCTGTTTCAGAAAACAATGTCATTTTGTACCACTTTTATTTTTGAATAGGGAAAAGGCAGAAATCTTGTTCCTCAAATGCTTGGTTTCTATATTATACCTCAAATTAATAAATCAGACAAAGATGGAGTATAAACTTTAAAAACACAGGATTTTCCAGCAAATAAGTTTGGATTTTTTTTTCTTCATTACCTCTGGTGGAAAAAAAAAATTTCCTTACTTAAGAAGTTTACTAAAGAGAAGAATGTAGCATAATAGCTAACATCTTGCATACTGTGTCCTGATTTCCTGAGTTATAGATCCCAGTTCTACTACTTAAAGGCTCTATGACATGGGAAAGTTCCTTAATCTTTCCGTTCAGTTTCCCAATATGTAAATTGGGAATAATAGAGTTGCTGTGAGGATAAATAAATAAATGCTTTGTTACAGTACTTAATGTCTAGTGCATAATATACATAATAAAGTATCAACTATTAAAATTAAAAATACAGAGTATATAACAAAATGAAAGGTATACTAACTAATAAATTTGGCAATTTTGTATGCTTTTGAAGTTTTAATGTCATTTTAGTTTAACATACTACCATCTTTATAAATGTGAAACTAGACAGAAAATATTTTAATATTTCCTCTGTAAAAGGACAAACATCTAATATGAATTATTATCATCCAAGGAAATAACAAAAACAGTAGAAAATTTATTGAAAGCAAACACTCGGCATTGCTATATATTTTCAAAGCCAACTAGCTATGAATTATTTATATTAAAAGTTAACATTGATTTGGATGCATAGTGACATCCCATATTTTCAGGAAGGCAAAGTTAAGTTTACTATTAAAAGTTATACAGAAAATTTGCTCTAAAGATTACTTGACATTGTCAGTGTTTATTGTACTTAAAAGGCAGGCAAAAAAAAACATTTTATTTTCAGAATAGAAAAGAGTTATTATTAACACTGTTAAAAAATCAATAAAATTTCTGTCCTCAATGGCTGTCTTAAATGTCTATGCATATCACATATATCATATGACAGATAGATGTTTAAGAATCTTATGATATAATTATTTTCCAGTTTGACTTTACTGTTATTGAATCATAGCTAACATGATAATAAAACACAGTATATAAATGTGCTCTGACAGGGAGATCAGCTTGGTGCTTTGTGTCCACCTAGAGAGGTGGGATAGGGAGGGCAGGAGGGAGACGAAAGAGGGAGGAGATGTGGGGATGGATGTATATATATAGCTGATTCACTTTGTTATACAGCAGAAACTAACACACCATTGTAAAGCAATTATACTCCAATAAAGATGTTTAAAAAAAAAAGTGTTCTGAGCTTTCAGAAAAAAGCACAATGAACAAATTCTTGCTAAAAATTTTTTAAAAATGTATATCAATACATTTTGAAGGCTAGATGTATTCTAGGGGATACCAAAATGACCAAGAAGCCTCCTTCAATCTTCCCAGAGAACCAATCACCCTCTTGTAAGTACTTGGTAGTCATCTACATCACCTATCATTTTATAGTAAATCACAGTTGTTTCTCAACCCATACTGAGAGTACATTAAAAGGAAGGCTCCATAAAATCTTCCTAGTTAGCTCCTGAGAAGCCAGTGCATTACTTTGGACTGTAATGATATAGAAGCTCAGTGAATGAATAACCTAGCATGGCTGCATGCCTTCATGCCATAAAAAGGTTCTAATTCAGTATGTCAGAAGATAAACCTACCAGAGCTGCCCTAAATCCACTCTGTGCTCTAAGTTGATGGGGGGAACAGACTCCTTATCACCCGAAGATCTGAGCATTGCCCTTGATCCCTTCTGCATCTATTTACCACCACATCCAATGAATCACCAAGTCCCGCATGTTTTAACTCCTTTTATTTATTTATTTTTTTCAATCTGCACATACAGTTTCATTCAGGTCCTTACCATCTCTTCTGAATGGTTGCAACAGCCTCCTAAATGGTTTCCCTTCCTACAGTTTTATCTTCCTCAAACCCATTCTCACCACTATCAGGGCAACTTAGTTAAAATGCAAATCAGACCTTCTCACTTACCACTGGTCATGTTCCTAGGTTTCTCATGACCTCGGATGAAGTTCAGATTCCTTAGTAAGTCATATGAGGACATCTAGGATCAACAACAGTGGCCTCCAAACTTTTCTGATGAGTAAAATAATTTGAGTATTCACTCTCTCTGCCTACATAATATATGTTAATCCATTATACATGTAAACACATATACAACATGCAAAAATATAAATTTTTAAAAGGTACAAGAAAAAATTAAATATCAATAATTTTAATATATTTTCCCCTATATTTGACTACATTATTCAGTTACAGGGCATGCACCTTGCTTCCGTCTTGGAAAAGATTCAGCCCGTCGTACTTCTTGGGTTTTGTCTAGTACACTTCCTGCCTCAGGCTTGATTCTAGCAGCACCGCCCTAGTTGTAATGGCCTTCACTCTCACTCAGTACACACACCCATCATATCACTTCTCATCTCTATGCCTTTTCTCATGTCATTTCTTTTGCACCTCATTACCCAGGAAACTATTATTCAGACATTAAGACTCATGCATTCCTCCTCCAGGAAGGCTTCTTGATTATTCCAGTCTAGTTCATCGTTGTCCTTGTTGCTTTCATAATAACTTGTACTTATCTCTATAGTTGTACTTAACTCAGAGTATTGCACAGCTCCCTTTTATGCTCTTCCTTTCAAACAGATTAAACCTGGTTTTTGTTCATTATGGATTCACAATGTCTATCTCCAGCTTTCCATACGTGATATTTGAATACATGTAATATTCAATTAACAACAATACAAATTGAATAAAGTAATGGTAAAAACAATAGTGTTAAAATCAGAGTATTACATAGAGCAAAGAAGTGTAAGATAAAATATAATTTACTCAGAGGATAAGAAATAATTTCCTAAGGTAGTAATACTTTAGCTGATTCTTGAATCAGTTAAAGGACGAATATGCATTGTGTCCTATTAATGAAACTATATATTCCCTCCTATGACAAAATATTAAATTAAGGTGGCAGGATATCATTATAGTAATTATCATTTAAAAATAAATTTCAACAAATAACACACAAGGGAATCCCCATAAGGTTAACAGCTGACCTTTCAGCAGAAACTCTGCAAGCCAGAAGGGAGTGGCAGGATATACTTAAAGTCATGAAGGAGAAAAACCTACAACCAAGGTTACTCTACCCAGCAAGGATCTCATTCAGATTTGATGGAGAAATTAAAACCTTTACAGACAAGCAAAATCTGAGAGAGTTCAGCACCACCAAACCAGCTTTACAACAAATGCTAAAGGAACTTCTCTAGGCAAGAAACACAAGAGAAGGAAAACACCTACAATAACAAACCCAAAATATTTAAGAAAATGGGAATAGGAACATACATATCGATAATTACCTTAAATGTAAATGGATTAAATGCTCCCACCAAAAGACACAGACTGGCTGAATGGATACAAAAACAAGACCCATATATATGCTGTCTACAAGAGACCCACTTCAGACCAAGAGACACATACAGACTGAAAGTGAGGGGATGGAAAAAGATATTCCATGCAAATGGAAATCAAAAGAAAGCTGGAGTAGCAATTCTCATATCAGACAAAATAGACTTTAAAATAAAGACTATTACAAGAGACAAAGAAGGACACTATATAATGATCAAGGGATCGATCCAAGAGGAAGGTATAACAATTGTAAATATTTATGCACCCAACATAGGAGCACCTCAGTACATAAGGCAAATACTAACAGCCATAAAAGGGGAAATCGACAGTAACACAATCATAGTAGGGGACTTTAACACCCCACTTTCACCAATGGACAGATCATCCAAAATGAAAATAAATAAGGAAACACAAGCTTTAAATGATACATTAAACAAGATGGACTTAATTGATATTTGTAGGACATTCCACCCAAAAACAACAGAATACACATTTTTCTCAAGTGCTCATGGAACATTCTCCAGGATAGATCATATCTTGGGTCACAAATCAAGCCTTGGTAAATTTAAGAAAATTGAAATCGTATCAAGTATCTTTTCCGACCACAACGCTATGAGACTAGATATCAATTACAGGAAAAGATCTGTAAAAAATACAAACACATGGAGGCTACACAATACACTACTTAATAATGAAGTGATCACTGAAGAAATCAAAGGGGAAATCAAAAAATACCTAGAAACAAATGACAATGGAGACACGACGACCCAAAACCTATGGGATGCAGCAAAAGCAGTTCTAAGAGGGAAGTTTATAGCAATACAAGCCTACATCAAGAAACAGGAAACATCTCGAATAAACAACCTAACCTTGCACCTAAAGCAATTAGAGAAAGAAGAGCAAAAAAACCCCAAAGCTAGCAGAAGGAAAGAA
Organism: Balaenoptera acutorostrata; assembly: GCF_949987535.1. NCBI lineage: Eukaryota > Metazoa > Chordata > Mammalia > Artiodactyla > Balaenopteridae > Balaenoptera > Balaenoptera acutorostrata. The sequence continues at coordinate 4,213,128 of NC_080071.1, forward strand.
ATCATAAAGATCAGATCAGAAATAAATGAAAAAGAAATGAAGGAAACAATAACAAAAATCAATGAAACTAAAAGCTGGTTTTTCGAGAAGATAAACAAAATTGATAAACCATTAGCCAGACTCATCAAGAGAAAAAGGGAGAAGACTCAAATCAATAGAATTAGAAATGAAAAAGGAGAAGTAACCACTGACACTGCAGAAATACAAACAATCATGAGAGATTACTACAAGCAACTCTATGCCAATAAAATGGACAACCTGGAAGAAATGGACAGATTCTTAGAAATGCACAAACTACCGAGACTGAACCAGGAAGAAATGGAAAATATGAACAGACCAATCACAAGCACTGAAATTGAAACTGCGATTAAAAATCTTCCAAAAAACAAAAGCCCAGGACCAGATGGCTTCACAGGTGAATTCTATCAAACATTTAGAGAAAAGCTAACACCTGTCCTTCTCAAACTCTTCCAAAATATTGCAGAGGGTGAAACACTCCCCAACTCATTCTACGAGGCCACCATCACCCTGATACCAAAACCAGACAAAGATGTCACAAAGAAAGAAAACTACAGGCCAATATCACTGCTGAACATAGATGCAAAGATCCTCAACAAAATACTAGCAAACAGAATCCAACAGCATATTAAAAGGATCATACACCATGATCAAGTGGGGTTTATCCCAGGAATGCAAGGATTCTTCAATATACGCAAATCAATCAACGTGATACATCATATTAACAAATTGAAGGAGAAAAACCATATGATCATCTCAATAAATGCAGAGAAAGCTTTCGACAAAATTCAACACCCATTTATGATAAAAGCCCTGCAGAAAGTAGGCATAGAGGGAACTTTCCTCAACATAATAAAGGCCATATATGACAAACCCACAGCCAACATTGTCCTCAGTGGTGAAAAACTGAAACGATTTCCACTAAGATCAGGAACAAGACAAGGTTGCCCACTCTCACCACTATTATTCAGCATAGTTTTGGAAGTGTTAGCCACAGCAATCAGAGAAGAAAAAGAAATAAAAGAAATCCAAATTGTAAAAGAAGAAGTAAAGCTGTCACTGTTTGCAGATGACATGATACTATACATAGAGAATCCTAAAACTGCCACCAGAAAACTACTAGAGCTAATCAATGAATTTAATAAAGTAGCAGGATAGAAAATTAATGCACAGAAATCGCTTGCATTCCTATATACTAATGATGAAAAATCTGAAAGTGAAATTAAGAAAACACTCCCGTTTACCATTGCAACAAAAAGAATAAAATATCTAGGAATAAACCTACCTAAGGAGACAAAAGACCTGTATGCAGAAAATTATAGGACACTGATGAAAGAAATTAAAGATGATACAAATAGATGGAGAGATATACCATGTTCTTGGATTGGAAGAATCAACATTGTGAAAATGACTGTACTACCCAAAGCAATCTACAGAGTCAATGCAATCCCTATCAAACTACCACTGGCATTTTTCACAGAACTAGAACAAAAAATTTCACAATTTGTATGGAGACACAAAAGACCCCGAATAGCCAAAGCAATCTTGAGAACGAAAAATGGAGCTAGAGGAATCAGGCTCCCTGACTTCACACTATATTACAAAGCTACAGTAATCAAGACAGTTTGGTACTGGCACAAAAACAGAAACATAGATCAATGGAACAGGATAGAAAGCCCAGAGATAAGCCCACGCACATATGGTCACCTTATCTTTGATAAAGGAGGCAAGAATATACAGTGGAGAAAAGACAGCCTCTTCAATAAGTGGTGCTGGGAAAATTGGACAGGTACATGTAAAAGTATGAAATTAGAACACTCCCTGACACCATACACAAAAATAAACTCAAAATGGATTAAAGACCTAAGTGTAAAGCCAGACACTATCAAACTCTTAGAGGAAAACATAGGCAGAACACGCTACGACATATATCACAGCAAGATCCTTTTTGACCCAGCTCCTAGAGAAATGGAAAGAAAAACACAAATAAACAAATGGGACCTAATGAAACTTAAAAGCTTTTGCACAGCAAAGGAAACCATAAACAAGACCAAAAGACAACCCTCAGAATGGGAGAAAATATTTGCAAATGAAGCAACTGACAAAGGATTAATCTCCAAGATTTACAAGCAGCTCATGCAGCTCAATAACAAAAAAACAAACAACCCAATCCAAAAATGGGCAGAAGATCTAAATAGACATTTCTCCAAAGAAGATATACAGATGGCCAACAGACACATGAAAGAATGCTCAACATCATTAATCATTAGAGAAATGCAAATCAAAAGTACAATGAGGTATCATCTCACACCGGTCAGAATGGCCATCATCAGAAAATCTAGAAACAATAAATGCTGGAGAGGGTGTGGAGAAAAGGGAACACTGTTGCACTGTTGGTGGGAATGTAAATTGATACAGCCACTATGGAGAACAGTATGGAGGTTCCTTAAAAAACTAAAAATAGAACTACCATACGACCCAGCAATCCCACTACTGGGCATATACCTTGAGAAAACCATAATTCAAAAAGAGTCATGTACCAAAATGTTCATTGCAGCTCTATTTACAATAGCCAGGACATGGAAGCAACCTAAGTGTCCATCATCGGATGAATGGATAAAGAAGATGTGGCACATATATACAATGGAATATTACTCAGCCATAAAAAAGAAATGAAATGGAGGTATTTGTAATGAGGTGGATGGAGTTAGAGTCTGTCATGCAGAGTGAAGTAAGTCAGAAAGAGAAAAACAAATACAGTATGCTAACACATATATATGGAATCTAAGGGAAAAAAAAAAAAAGGTCATGAAGAACCTAGTGGCAAGATGGGAATAAAGACACAGACCTACTAAAGAATGGACTTGAGGATATGGGGAGGGGGAAGGGTGAGATGTGACAGGGTGAGAGAGTGTCATGGACATATATACACTATCAAATGTAAAATAGATAGCTAGTGGGAAGCAGCTGCATAGCACAGGGAGATCAGCTCGGTGCTTTGTGACCACCTAGAGGGGTGGGATAGGGAGGGTGGGAGGGAGGGAGATACAAGAGGGAAGAGATATGGGAACATATGTATATGTATAACTGATTCACTTTGTTATAAAGCAGAAACTAACACACCATTGTAAAGCAATTATACTTCAATAAAGATACTTAAAAATAAATAAATAAATAAATAAATAAATTTCATTATATATCAACTGTTAGTTAAATGAGCTAAATGTGATTTCACAAAGTTTAAGCTCAAGAGTCAGCACTTTCTGAAATTTTGAATATTTAAAATTACAACAGTGTTTGACAAGCTATACACAAAAAGATATAGTATTTGTCTCATATTGTTCAGTACAACTTAATAATGAAATTATATGATGTCTTGAATTTACTTGAATTAGATGAAACAAATTGGTCACGAATTGATACAGGTGATGGGCGTGGAGTGGTAGGGGGAGTTCATTATACTCTTCCCTCTACTTTTTTTTTTTTTTATTTGGAAGTTTCCATAGTAAAAGGTTAAACAGTGCTCCACCAGCTTGAAAAGAAGTCTTCATTTTACTAATCATTCCTAAACAGATTCAGAAGGTTTTATGATAATAAAATATGTCAAAAATCTCTAATCTTTAATATAATTTAATTGGATAACACTCAGTATTCTACCCATTCAGTAAACTAAGAAGCTCCAACAATTGCAGCAAAATTTTACCAGAACTATACTATATTAACCACAAACTTTGCATTTTAGGAATGAAGAAATACTTGAAAAACAAAGAAACAAAACCTTGAAGCAAAGAAGGTATTCGTATGAGCTAGGCTTTGGAGGGTACATATTAGAAATAGTTATATTCTTGCTCTTAGCAGAATGAGGAACAAGTTTACTAAAAATAGTCTTAGAGCAGCTCAGGCAAAGGGTGATTTTTCACCTCAATTAAACCATGCTTATGCTGATGAGAGGTTAAAGATTGTATCAGAAAACTAACTACAATGAAACAGAAAAAAAAAAAAAAAGATCCCATATCAGCTTGCATTATCAAGTAAGTGAAGAGAGATGTAATTTAATAAGAAATAATAATAAGGTAGCGTCAGACATTCTGAAAAATGTAATACATCCTAGGGAGATAAAGAAAAACAAGACTCCTTAAGAAATTTTGATTCAGTGAGAATACAAATGAAATAGTTTTAGAAAGCTAGTGATAGAACATCTTAAGAAGGGTAGATCGGGGCTTCCCTGGTGGCGCAGTGGTTGAGAATCTGCCTGCTAATGCAGGGGACACGGGTTCGAGCCCTGGTCTGGGAAGATCCCACATGCCACGGAGCAGCTGGGCCCGTGAGCCACAATTGCTGAGCCTGCGCGTCTGGAGCCTGTGCCCCGCAACGGGAGGGGCCGCGATGGAGAAAGGCCCGCGCACCGCGATGAAGAGCGGTCCCCGCACCGCGATGAAGAGTGGCCCCCACTTGCCGCAACTGGAGAAAGCCCTCGCACGAACCGAAGACCCAATACAGACAAAAATAAATAAATTAATTAATTAAAAAAAGAAAATCCTTAAAAAAAAAAAAAAAAAAAAAAAAGGGTAGATCAAGGACAAAACTTTTTCTGAAGTAGCTAACTTGAAATGTTTCCAATTATCAAAGAAGAGATAGAACAATTTTCTCTATATATGTATATTTTGTGTGTGTGTGTGTGTGTGTGTGTGTATGTGTGTATCCTTCCCTCCTGCTATATTACCTTGAGCTTCAGGCCTCTTAGATCTTAAAAGAAAAACTGTGACAAACTAGTAGATAATTGGATAGGAGTCTACAAAAGGAAACTCTAGTGCTTCAGGAAATGTAGTGAGTGACTAAGTGGGCCTGCAGTCTTTCCTTGGACTTCAACTTGAATGAATGCGTGCCATGACGAAGTCTTTAAGACGCGTATGAAGAAGAATGTCTTCCTATAAATCCCACAATATATGTCTTATTTTGTTGCTGTTGTTTTATCCCAATGTATGAAATTTGATGATTAGATCACAAAGTTAAATAATGAAAACTATGCCCACAAAAAGCTATGTACAAGAAAGTCCAAAGCTTTATCCATATGAGCCACAAACTAGAAATATACAAAGACATTCATCAATGGAAGAATAGATAAATAGGCTATGGTATAGTCACACAATGGGATATTACTCAACAATAAAAAGGAACACACTACTAACACATGCAACGATATGATGGATCACAAAAATATTATCTGAAGTGAAAGAAACAAGACACAAAAGAATACATATTGTGTGATTCCACTTAAATAAACTTCTAGAATTGGCAAAACTAACCTATGGTGATAAAAATCAGATCAGTGATTGCTTCTGAGGATAGTGCATTAAGAATTAAAAGATGAAACCAATACTCTCAATGACCCACTGGAGGATTTTGTGCTTTCCTTCCCTGCGACTCTGGATTCTGTAGGGTTGGAGCTCCTGGTTGCAAAGGGGATACACTTTTGCCAAAGGACCGTGGCAAGGGTCCCATTGAACTACAAGCTACAGCTGCTGCCGAGAGACTTTGCACTTCTTGTGTCTAGGGATCATTAGGTGAAAGGAGAAGCCTCCAAACCAGTCTGGATGATTGACCCTGAGCAGCATGAGGAGGTAGGGCTGCTTTCATACTATACGGCCAGGGACGAGTATGTGTGGAACCTGAGTCATTCAATCAGGAGCCTTCTAGTACTTTCCTTGAAAAGACACATGCAGAAACCCCAGTCTGAGAAGTATGACCAAGGATTCAGACCCTTTAGAAATTAAGGTTTGGGTCACACCATCAGATAAGCCCCCAATCCTATCTGGTTGGCAGAGAGAATTAAAGATTGGATTATTGCTGCCAAGTTACTCATATGGCCCAAGAAGTAGAAGATAAGGAGTCAAGTTCCACCCAAATGTCAGGGAATTTACTTCTCAGCCAGCTTGGCTCACAGGACTGCAGCCCCACCAGCCTCCTTATTAGTTCAACACATCAACACACTTCTATCTTAGGGCTTACAATGCCTCTGCTTTCCAATGAATCTGTGCAGGATTCACTTTTCTTTCATTCAGGCTAAAATTCACCTCTCAAAGTTTTCCCTGAACACACAATCTAAAATAGCAGCCACTTTGAATCTTTCACTCTTTAAACTGCTTTTCCTTCTTAGCACTTATTACTATCTGACATCAAATTATATTGGGGGGTGGGGGATGGTGTTGTTGGTGAGTGTTTGTGATCTAGTTTTCCCACTAGGATATAAGCTCCATGTGAACAGAGATGTTGTCAGTTTTGTTTCTGCTGCACCTTCAGTATGTAGAAGAGTGTTTGGCACAAAGTAGGTGCTCAAGATTGTTGGGCCAATGAAACTGGCTAATGAATAACAGCACAATTCAGTAATAATATTGGATTTCCAATTATTTGCTGCTTAAAAAGGATACATTCAAATATATCATTATTTTTCAAACTAAAAAAGAAATGATTTCAGTAGTAGAAAAAAGTAAACAGGACAGACTGCTCACTTTTACCGAGAAGACTCTTGGAAGCTAAGATGCATATGAAAGTTTGTAGCCCCCCAAAATTTTACATTTATGTCATGGTATTCTTTTCAAAGCAACGTATTAAAAGATGGTTGAAATGTAAAAGAATATGCAAAATTATTTTAAAGAATTGAAGGTCAACCCGTTCAAAATAATTAACTCTACTGAATTTAAAGGCAATACCTAAGTCTAAATGGTCAATTTCTGTTATTGAACTTCTTTAAAATAAAGACACATTTTTTTCTGTTGTATTTTATAATAGAAGAAGAATCAACCTAATTTGATCAGGCAGTTTTTAACTTTAAAAAAATCGCTATAAAGGTGCTTTCTTCTTTCAAATTAATAGTGAGCACTCGTTTGTTTCCTTAAAACTGTGACTATCCTGGAACAATCTGCAAAATGGGTGAATATTTTTTTAAATACTTTCCACTTTGAGAGTTCACTCTCCCTTTTCTTCCTCTCTCATTTTTGTCCTTCATCAGATTTGCTCCATTTAATAAAATATTTTCTTCGTGAACCCAGGTGCTCCACTGCCCTACCTCCCCGATTTCCTACCCAAGGCAAGAGCCATTTTGTTATCTTCAGTATGAAAACTCTGTCTATGGCCCACTTCTTCACAATGACTATATATTAGCTTATAGCTTGTCTCTTTAGATTCAAAGCATTAAGTAATTAAATAAACTATTACTGTTTAGCAGAGGGAATATGTTAAGGTGGAAAGAGAATTGAACTTCAGAGGAAGGAGAGAACTGGATATGTATTCAGGCACCACAGTGTATCAAATGTGGGACTTTGGACAAGTTATTTAACCTCTCTGAGCCTGAGTAAAAATCTTTAAAATGAGAATAAAGCCTGTCTCACAGGATTGTTCTGAGGTTGTGTGATACCTGTGGGAAGTTGTCCAGCCTTGGATTAATATATGGTTCATGATACAGTTGATAAATAAACGCTTGAAGGGGCCTTCTGGGGAGAGTGGTATGTTTCTGTTCCAACAATGAAAGAACTTTGTAAGTAGGAGAGACTCTTCAGCACTTCTCCAATTCCCCCATATATAAGCTTCATTTTTTTCCTTTGTATTTATAGAGTTGGCAAAAATAGCAATAAATTAAGATGATTGATTATCTTTTCTAAAAGCAGATAAACTGAAACAAGAAGTTTTAAAATCTAGGTTAAAAATGTAGTAAAAAATTCATTGATAAATAAAGAACTTATTTTATCTAATACTGAATCAAAATGTAGTTTTGCTAAGCAGGTGCATATGTAGACTTTTTTCCTAATTATTTTATTTTGCTAGTCACCTAGACTGAAATCATTAAAACCAATTTTGCTTGAATCATAGTTGAAAAATTCCAGTGCTCAGAGCACCGATAATAACCTGGAAATAATGCAAGTTATGCATCACAACGTTAACCTGTGTATTTTAATTAATTCTGTGTTTTATTGTGATTATTCTGAATTCACAAATGTGCACAGGGCAGTCATGTTTTTTTCTGAATTTGAGCACTTAATTTCTCACCACATGCATATAAGGAAAGGTTGTGCATTCCTGATTATTTGTTACTGCCTTTTAGTCAGATTTTTGCCAGCAGCAGGCAAAGTGAAGCCATTTTATGCAATAGAATAAAAGGGAAGTGTTTTGGCCTTTACTTTCAAGGTAAAGCCATCTTCATTAACAACAAAGAAGACTCTATGGTAGCAAGAAGGAAAAAAAATCAAAACCCTACTATTTTCTTTCAAATAGCCTTATGAAAAATGAAGCAAAATCTGACAACACATCCTATTTAAAAAAGAACAAAGGAAACACGTGGTGAAGCAGAAGAAGCATTAAACTCTGAATGAAAACACTATTATCTGTCACCAACTCTGTCACTCACAGATGTGCATTTTTGGATGTGTCACTTCAACAATCTGGGCTTCTGTGCCAGTTTCTTTCTTTCTATTTTTTAAAAAAATTTTGAATTTTATTTTATTTTTTTATACAGCAGGTTCGTATTAGTTACCTATTTTATACATATAAGTGTATATATGTCAATCCCAATCTCCCAGTTCATCCCACCACCACCACCCACCCCCCACCACTTTCCCCCGCTTAGTGTCCATATGTCTGTACTCTACATCTGTGTCTCTGTTTCTCCCCTGCAAACTGGTTCATCGGTACCATTTTACTAGGTTCCACATATATGCGTTGATATGTGATATTTGTTTTTCTCTTTCAGACTTGCTTCAGTTTGTATGACAGTCTCTAGATCCATCCACATCTCTACAAATGACCCAGTTTGTTCCTTTTTATGGCTGAGTAATATTCCATTGTATATATGTACCACTTCTTCTTTATCCATTCATCTGTCGATGGGCATTTAGGTTGCTTCCATGACCTGGCTATTGTAAATAGTGCTGCAATAAACACTGGGGTGCAAGTGTTTTTTTGAATTTTGGTTTTCTCTGGGTATATGCCCAGTAGTGGGATTGCTGGATCATATGGTAATTCTATTTTTAGTTTTTTAAGGAACCTCCATACTGTTCTCCATAGTGGCTGTATCAATTTACATTCCCACGAACAGTGCAAGAGGGCTCCCTTTTCTCCACACCCTCTCCAGCATTTGTTGTTTGCAGATTTTCTGATGATGCCCATTCTAACTGGTGTGAGGTGATACCTCATTGTAGTTTTGATTTGCATTTCTCTAATAATTAGTGATGTTGAGCAGCTTTTCATGTGCTTCTTGGCCATCTGTATGTCTTCTTTGGAGAAATGTCTATTTAGATCTTCTGCCCATTTTTTGATTGGGTTGTTTGTTTTTTTAATATTGAGCTGCAGGAGCTGTTTATATATTTTGGAGATTAATCCTTTGTCTGTTGATTTGTTTGCAAATATTTTCTCCCATTCTGAGGGTTGTCTTTTCATTTTGTTTGTAGTTTCCTTTGCTTTGCAAAAGCTTTTAAGTTTCATTAGGTCACATTTGTTAATTTTTGTTTTTATTTCCATTACTCTAGGAGGTGGATCAAAAAAGATCTTGCTGTGATTTATGTCAAAGAGTGTTCTGCCTGTGTTTTCCTTTAAGAGTTTTATAGTATCTGGCCTTACATTTAGGTCTCTAATCCATTTTGAGTTTATTTTTGTGTATGGTGTTAGGGAGTGTTCTAATTTCATTCTTTAACATGTAGCTATCCAGTTTTACCAGCACCACTTATTGAAGAGACTGTCTTTTTTCCACTGCATATCCTTGCCTCCTTTGTCATAGATTAGTTGACCATAGGTACGTGGGTATATCTCTGGGCTTTCAATCCTGTACTATTGATCTGTATTTGTGTTTTTTGTGCCACTACCATCCTGTCTTGATTACTGTAGCTTTGTAGTATAGTTTGAGGTGGGGAGCCTGATTTCTCCAGCTCTGTTTTTTTCCCTCAGGACTGCTTTGGCTATTCGGGGTCTTTTGTGTCTCTATACAAAATTTAAGATTTTTTGTTCTAATTCTGGAAAAAGTCCCACTGGTAATTTGGTAGGGATTGCATTGAATCTGTAGATTGCTTTGGGTACTATAGTCATTTTCACAATATTGATTCTTCCAATCCGAGAACGTGGTATATCTCTCCATCTGTGTGTGTCATCTCTGATTTCTTTCATCAGTGTCTTATAGTTTTCTGAGTAGAGGTCTTTGACCTTCTGAGGTAGGTTTATTCCTAGGTATTTTATTCTTTTTGTTGCAATGGTGAATGGGATTGTTTCCTTAATTTCTCTTTCTGATCTTTCATTGTTAATGTATAGGAATGCAAGAGATTTCTGTGCATTAATTTTGTATCCTGCAACTTTACCAAATTCATTGATTAGCTCTAGTAGTTTTCTGGTGGCATCTTTAGGATTCTCTATGTATACTATTATGTCATCTGCAAACAGTGACAGTTTTACTTCTTTTCCAATGTGTATTCCTTTTATTTCTTTTTCTTCTCTGATTGCCATGGCTAGGACTTCCAAAACTATGTTGAATAATAGTGGCGAGAGTGGACATCCTTGTCTCGTTCCTGATCTTAGAGGAAATGCTTTCAGTTTTTCACCATTGAGAATGATGTTTGAGGAGGGTTTGTCGTATATGGCCTTTATTATGTTGAGGTAGGTTCCCTCTATGCCCACTTTCTGCAGAGTTTTTATCATAAATGGGTGTTGAATTTTGTCAAAAGCTTTTTCTGCATCTATTGAGATGATCATATGGTTTTTATTCAATTTGTTAATATGGTGTATCACATTGATTGATTTGCGTATATTGAAGAATCCTTGCATCCCTGTGATAAATCCCACTTGATCATGGTGTATGATCCTTTTAATGTGTTGTTGGATTCTGTTTGCTACTATTTTGTTGAGGATTTTTGCATCTATGTTCATCTGTGATATTGGTGTGTAATTTCCTTTTTTTGTAGTATCTTTGTCTGGTCTTGGTATCAGGGTGATGGAGGCCACATAGAATGAGTTTGGGAGTGTTCCTTCCTTTGCAATCTTTTGGAAGAGTTTGAGAAGGATGTGTGTTAGCTCTTCCCTAAATGTTTGATAGAATTCACCTGTGAAGCCATCTGGTCCTGGACTTTTGTTTGTTGGAAGATTTTTAATCACACTTTCAATTTCATTACTTGTGATTGTTCTGTTCATATTTTCTATTTCTTCCTGCCTCAGTCTTGGAAGGTTATACCTTTCTAAGAATTTATGCATTTTTTCCAGGTTGTCCATTTTATTTGCATAGAGTTGCTTGTAGTAGTCTCTTAGGATGCTTTGTATTTCTGCGGTATCTGTTGTAACTTCTCCTTTTTCATTTCTAATTTTATTGATTTGAGTCCTCTCCCTCTTTTTCTTGATGAGTCCGGCTAAAGGTTTATCAACTTTATCTTCTCAAAGAACCAGCTTTTAGTTTCATTGATCTTTGCTATTGTTTTCTTTGTTTCTATTTCATTTATTTCTGCTCTGATCTTTTTGATTTCTTTCCTTCTGCTGACTTTGGGTTTTGTTTGTTCTTCTTTCTCTAGTTCCTTTAGGTGTAAGGTTAGATTGTTTATTTGAGATTTTTTGTGTTTCTTGAGGTAGGCTTGTATTGCTATAAACTTCCCTCTTAGAACTGCTTTTGCTGCATCCCATAGGTTTTGGATCATCGTGTTTTCATTGTCATTTGTCTCTAGGTATTTTTTGATTTCCTCTTTGATTTCTTCAGTGATCTCTTGGTTATTTAGTAATGTATTGTTTACCCTCCATGTGTTTGTGTTTTTTACCTTTCTTTCCCTGTAATTTATTTCTAATCTCATAGTGTTGTGGTCAGAAAAGATGCTTGATATGATTTCAATTTTCTTAAATTTACCGAGGCTTGATTTGTGACCCAAGATGTGATCTGTCCTGGAGGATGTTCCATGTGCACTTGAGAAGAAAGTGTAATCTGCTGTTTTTGGATGGAATGTCCTGTAAATATCAATTAAATCTATCTGGTCTATTGTGTCATTTAAAGCTTGTGTTTCCTTATTAATTTTCTGTCTAGATGATCTGTCCATTGGTGTCAGTGGGGTGTTAAAGTCCCCCACTACTACTGTGTTACTGTCGATTTCCTCTTGTAAAGCTGTTAGCAGTTGCCTTATGTATTGAGGTGCTCCTATGTTGGGTGCATATATATTTATAATTGTTATATCTTCTTCTTGGATTGACCCCTTGATCATTATGTAGTGTTCTTCCTTGTCTCTTGTAACATTCTTTATTTTAAAGTCTACTTTATTTGATATGAGTATTGCTACTCCAGCTTTCTCCTGATTTCCATTTGCATGGAATATCTTTTTTTTCCATCCCCTCACTTTCAGTCTGTGTGTATCCCTAGGTCTGAAGTGGGTCTCTTGTAGACAGCATATATATGGGTCTTGTTTTTGTATCCATTCAGCGAGCCTGTGTCTTTTGGTTCGAGCATTTAATCCATTCATATTTAAGGTAATTATCGATATGTATGTTCCAATTACCATTTTCTTAATTGTTATGTGTTTGTTTTTGTAGGTCCTTTTCTTCTCCTGTGTTTCCCACTTAGAGAAGTTCTTTTAGCATTTGTTGTAGAGCTGGTTTGGTGGTGCTGAATCCTCTTAGCTTTTGCTTGTCTGTAAAGCTTTTGATTTCTCCATCGAATCTGAATGAGATCCTTGCCAGCTAGAGTAATCTTGGTTGTAGGTTTTTCCCTTTTATCACTTTAAATATATTGTACTACTCCCTTCTGGCTTGTAGAGTTTCTGCTGAGAAATCAGCTGTTAACCTTATGGGAGTTCCCTTGTATATTATTTGTCATTTTTCCCTTGTTGCTTTCAATAATTTTTCTTTGTCTTTAATTTGTGTCAATTCAATTACTATGTTTCTTGTTGTGTTTCTCCTTCGGTTTATTCTGCCTGGGACTCTCTGCCCTTCCTGGATTTGGGTGGCTATTTCCTTTCCCATGTTAGGGACATCCTCAACTATAATCTCTTCAAATATTTTCTTGGGTCCTTTCTCTCTCTCTTCTCCTTCTGGGACCCCTATAGTGCCAATATTGTTGCATTTAATATTGTCCCAGAGGTCTTTTAGGCTGTCTTCATTTCTTTTCATTCTTTTTTCTTTATTCTGTTTCACGGCAGTGAATTCCACCATTCTGTCTTCCAGGTCACTTATCCGTTCTTCTGCCTCAGTTATTCTGCTATTGATTCCTTCTAGTGTAGTTTTCATTTCAGTTATTGTATTGTTCATCTCTCTTTGTTTGTTCTTTAATTCTTCTAGGTCTTTGTTAAACATTTCTTGCATCTTCTCGATCTTTGCCTCCATTCTTTTTCCGAGGTCCTGGATCATCTTCACTATCATTATTCTGAATTCTTTTTCTGGAAGGTTGCCTGTCTCCATTTCATGTAGTTGTTTTTCTGGGGTTTTATCTTGTTCTTTCATCTGATACAAAGTCCTCTGCCTTTTCATTTTGTCTATCTTTCTGTGAATGTGGTTTTCATTCCACAGGCTGTAGAATTGTAGTTCTTCTTGCTCTGCTGTCTGCCTGCTGGTGGATGAGGCTTGTGCCTGTGCCAGTTTCTAAGGCTGTGTAACAAATCATTCCAAAACTTAGTGGCTGAAAGCAACAGTATTGCTTATGAACCTGCAATAGGGGCAGGGCTCAGCAGGGGCAGTTTTTCCTGCTCTGATGTCTCTGCTCTGCTTGACATCAGCTGGGGTGAGCAGAATGCTAGGGAATGTAATCATGTGAAAGCTCGCTCATTCATGTACATGGGAAAACTCAAGCAGCTAGAGCTGGCACAGAGTTCCTTAGTATGTCTTAGTACATCTCTGTTTCCATGAAGTTAGTCAGCATGATGGCCATTTTGGAACAAATCCTTTGTCTTATATGAAAAACAATCAGGTTGGATTAGATAATCTCTAAAGTCTCTTATCTCGGAAAGTCTTGTAAATCGCTGATTAAATGGAAACAGGAATAGCTTGAAAGTGATCTGAGACAGCTGGCATAATGTTAACCCATTGGGATGGAGGAGAACTTCAGAGAGTAAGTAATTCTGGAAGGGTGTAAGGCATCTAAATCAGCAAATTACCACATTTTTCAGTATTATGGATTATGTGTAATTGCAAATGCAGGACTATTTTTATAGGATGCAATTTCCAGGACATAGGGCAAGTTGATTGTTCCATGCCATTTAATCTTTCTGTTTAACAACATAATTATCATCATGGCTGATTTAAATTTTGAACACCTGATGTGATATCAAGAGTTGTCAACACATTGCTATTGCTAAGATTAAAAAAAAAAAGTCCTAGGAGTATTTATCTATATATATTTCAGTACATTAGGAATCCATATAAAATTTAGAGTCATAATAGTATAATGCTCTTTTGTACATCCATCCTGATACTGTACGTTCCATCTGATACTGACTAGAGTGTAAGAATCAGTGTTACCAGTGGGAAACTGTCTTTAAGAACAAAAATTAGCCTGCCTGGAAATCTAGCAGATTACATAGATCAGTTACATGAGTACAGTGAAACAAAGCATGGAGAATCCACTAAGGACAAATGGAAGGAATCCACCTATAAACAGATATATAAAATATCAACCAGTCCATTCTGATTTCAAGTTTTATATTTGTTTTAATGCATAATGAGTTATTTTGATATTATTATTCTGTATCACAAACCACAATTCATATATGCAAAATGTTTTATGACTGCTTTCAGTAAATAGATGGCTTTCTAGTATGGGAAAGTTTATTAAACAAAGCATGGACACCAGCTGTTCCTTATTTCTTGCCATAGACTTATCTGCATTTTACCAGTTGAAAAATTTAAATCCTAAAAGGGTAAAATTGGGGACTTCCCTGCCTGTCCAGTGGTTAAGACTTCACCTTCCAGTGCAGGGGGTGCCGGTCCAATCCCTGGTCAGGGAGCTAAGATCCCACATGCCTTGTGGCCAAAACATCAAAACATAAAAAAACAGAAGCAATATTGTAACAAATTCAATAAAGACTTTACCAATGTCCACATAAAAAAAAATCTAAACAAAACAAAACAAAAAGGTTAAAGCTTGCAAGGTCATATCATTTACCAATCCCAGCCTTGTAATTTATAGGTATTGTGACATGGGCCTGTCTTTGAAATCTGCACGTTATGGGACTGTATTATTTCACACAAAAGGAAAATGACACAACACAAAAGGAATTTCCAGATTGAATTTCTCAATCATCCCTAAAGTGTGACTGTAAATGTGCAAAGACCTTTAATATCTAAGTAACCTTAAAAAAGCAGTTCTTGGGTATCCTGAAATGTCTCTTATGGATGGGGCATAGTTTCCCAGTAAACAGGAACCATCTCACATGCCCATCTGTGACCTGAACGTAAAAAAATAACAACAATGAAAACCAAAAAGAACTAATATTTGCCTACACAGTTATAACTTTTTAGGCATACATTATGTGAAAGTGAAATCTCCATAAAATAAATATCTGGAAACAGAAGTAGACTACAGCAACATCAGTGAAACTTGGTTTTTAAAGTTAAAGGAATAAGTGTTCAAAAATCCTTTTGATGATGACCACAATTCTCAATTTTTCCACATTGATTTTGGGTGTATTTTGAAATATAATTTTAGCTTCAAACTCCATGCAAAGTGTGTATTCCATTCCTTGATATCTCAGTTGATGTAAATATAAAAATAATATCTTAAGAAATACTTTTCCCCCAGAAAATCTTCAAGTATAGTTCATGCCAAGAAACTGAGCCATGATCTCATGGTTTCAAGTTTCCCCTGACATACTTGCCATATACACCTGAATGATAGTTAAATCCCATTTTGAGGAGACAACATTTCCCTTAATAAAATCAAACTTTGATTTTCCAAATTTGTCAATGAAAAGAGATTTTCTACTTGGAGAAATATGTTTAAACTATGCTGCCTTTGCTCTTGTCCCTGAGATTCATTTTCCTTTTTGGAATATTTCTAACATTAAAGCTGCTGCCATCACTGGGTCTCAGGAAAATCATTACAAAATACAACAGGATAAACTAATGCTCATATAAGAGATATATACAGTAGCAACAGTAGCAGAAGGAGTGCTTTGTTACAGTTAGCATCTCTTAATCTGAATAGACAAGTGTTCTATAATCAAGAGCACTAAACAGCCACTGAATGAATAGGACTCTACTAAATCTAATTATAAAAAATAACATTAAAATGCCATGTTTTCGTGTTTATTCTATAAAGGGTGATGTTTATTTATACATGCATTATTTATTTGTTCTAGAATAATTGTATGTTATAAAAGAATATCAAATCTTTTTTTTATTAGACTATTTTTTTAGAGCAATTTTAGGTTCACAGTAAAATTGAGTGGAAGGTTCAGAGATTTCCCATACATCACCTGTCTCCACATACGCACAGCCTCTCCCACAATCAAAATCCCACACTAGAGTGGTACATTTATTACAATTAGGGAGCCTCCATTGACACATCATTATAACCCAAAGTTCATAGTTTATATTAGGACTCACTGTTAGTATTGTGTATTCTATGGGTTTGACAAATGTATAATGACATGCCACCATCATTGTATTATACAGAATAGTTTCACTACCCTGAAAATTCTCTATGTTCCACCTACTCATCCCTCCCTCTACCTCTCCCCACTCCCAATCACTGATACCTTCACTGTCTTCATAGTTTTGCCTTTTCTAAAATGTCATGTATACCTCAAATCATTTTTTAGCTATAGTTTTGGAATAACGTATTCACAGAAACATTTTTCTGTTTTAGATAAAATTTTAAAAGTGTAAAAAAATATTTATGTTTAATTTTCAGCTAACTTATTTTTTTTTTCTGTAGCTAAACAACTATATAATCTTTGTGCACTCATTTAATGACTGTAGTAAAGTCTACTTCAAAATCTTGTCTCACTTCAGTAAAGACACCAGTCTCTAAAAAAATTAATTATTTAAATTAAGATTTAGCCACTTGTTCTCATATTTCTTGCACAAATTTACGGAAACACTTTGTCAGACAGAGTTCAGACAGTGTCACCTATTCATACATACTTGAATATTAAATGTCAAGAATTCTACTTTCAGAATGCTGGCATGAGGACCATAGTGGGTCCAATCTCCAGGGAAACAAGCAAAAATGGTAAAAATTATTTTTAAAAAAGTTTAAAATCTCTCAAATTGACCAAAGGGTATGTGATAAATGAAGAAAAAAATCATTCAAGAAAATTTACCAAATCTTGGTAAGAACAGTCCCCCCCTTCACTGTATCAATTCAGCTGGATGGAAGCTCTACTATGGGCAGACATGTATAAGAAGATGGGGTTCTCTTTCTCCTTGGCTCCTAATAAGGAGTCTTCCCAGACAAGGCAGGACACCAGCATTTCTCATGCCCTCCAAATCCAAGTTGCAGACACTAAACTCCTAGTGAATGCAGCGAAAGCTCAGGGGCTCCCTGCCTGATCCAGCCCCCAACTGTAGAGGGAAAGTTCTGCCTCAGGAGAGGAAGGCTGTGAACACTAGGATCTTGATTGCCCTACTTCCCCTTGTTGCTGGAGCAGAGTTCCATGCCAAGAGAGACAAGCCAGAGACTATCATCCTGTCTAATGCCAGGATCAGTGACTCATGGATTTTACTCAGAATGAGAAGCAGTCCATAAGAATAGAGAACTCCAAGACTCTCCCCAAAGCAACTGACTTTATTTGAAACAGAGTGTGGAAAAGTTCAACTCTAAGCGTGCTATCCAAAACAATGAAGATTTTTGTTGTAAGTAACTAAGAGGAGGTTTTACCTTGTGAAAACAACAAGCTAAGCTGTAGGCCAACTAGCTACCCAGACAAAAACATGGAAAGAGACATCAAAGCTTTAACATCTGGAAATATATTAATGTAGTACATCATACCATCAGAACAAATAACAAAAGCTACATGATCGTCTCAATAGATAGAAAAAGCATCCAACCAAATTCAGCACTCCTTTATGATAAAAATATTCAATGAAATAGGAATAGAGAGATCTTCAATCTGATAAAGGGCATCTACAAAATACTACTAATAGAAAACCAGCTCACATCACATAGTTAGTTAATATATAAATATTGGAGGCTTCCCCTTAAGATCAAGAACAAGACAAGAATGTCTGCATACTACAGATTTTAGTCAGGGAAATTAGGCAAAAAAAGAAGAAAGAGGAGAAGGAAGAGGAAGAGGAGAGGGAAAAAAAAAGATAGAAAGAAGAAACAGTAGAAGTTGAAGTAAAAGGCATCCAGATTTAAAACAAAGAAGTATGCTCACTCTATTTGCAGATGGCATGATCTTGTATATAGCAAAATACTAAGGAATCCACTACAAAAACCTATTCCAACTAATAAAAGAGTTCAGTAAGGTTGCAAGATATGGGGTCAATATATAAAATCAACTGTACTTCTATACACTTACAATGAATAATCCAAAAAATAAAATTAAGTAGCTACTTAATGCTTTCAGTAGCATTCAAAAATAGGAATAAAGTTAACAAAAGAGGTATAAAACTTATACACTGAAAACTGCAAATCATTTTTGAAAGAAAGTAAAGAAGAACCAAGTACATAGGAAGATATAACACGTTACTGTACTGGAAGATCACAATACTCCCCAATTTTTTTCTATAGATTCATCACAATCCCTGTTGAAATCTCACTTGGTTTATTTGCCAAAATTGACAAGCCAATCCTAAAACATGTCCGCATTAGGTCCAGGTTCCATGCCTGAAAGTTACATGGCAATGCAAGAGACCACAAATAGACAAAACAATCTTGAAAAAGAAGAACAAAGTTGAAGGACTCACACTTCAAATTTCAAAATCTACTACAAAGCTACAGTAATCAAGACAATAGGTACTCATAAAGATAGATCTATAGGTCAGTGGAATTGAATTTAAAGTCCAGAAATAAACCCTCACATTTACAGCCAATTGATTTTCAACAAGTTGTCAATACAATTCAATAGTGGAAAGAATAGCCTTTTCAAAAAATGGTGCTGGGATAACTGGATATCCACATGCAAGTCCACACAGATATTCACATCTATATATGAAAATTAGGTCAAAATGGATTGACCTAAATATAAAAGCTAAAACATAACACTTAAAAGGAAACATAGCATTAAATCATAGCACCCTTGGATTAAGTAATGGCTTCTTAGATAGGACACCAAAGGCACAAGCAACAAAATTTTAAAAATGAACAAATTGGACTTCATTAAAATTTAAACTTTTGTGTTTCACACTACATCAAAAGGGAAAAGACAAGAAAAGAATGGGAGAAAACTTTTGCAAATCACATACTTTATAAGGGATTTTATCTAGAATAAATAAAGAACTCTAGGAGTTCAACATTAAAAAAAAAAGATTAAAAAATTGGGCAAAGAATCTGAATAGACATTTCCTTCTCAATATATACAAATGACAAATAAGCACATCAAACAATGCTCAAAATCATTAGGCATCAGGGAAATGCAAATCAAAGCCACAATAAGGTATCATTTCATTCCCATTGGAATGGCTATTTTAAAAAAAAGATAATAACAATTCTTGGTGAGGATGTGGAAAAATTCAACACCTCATACACTGCTGTGGGAATGCAAAATGTTTCAGCCAGTTTGGAAAAGAGTCTGATACTTCCCCAAAAGGTTAAACATAGAGTTACCATATGACCTATCATGCTCATTTCTAGGTATACATCTTAGGGAAATAAAGAACAAATATCCACACCAAAATGTGTATATGAATGTTCCTGGCAGCTTTATTTCTAATAGTCAAAAAAGTGGAAACAACTCAAATGTCAATCGACTAGTGAATGGATAAATAAAATGTCATATATCCATATAATATAATATAATTTGGCAAAAAAATAATTAAGTACTGAAGCTACAACATGGATGAACTTTATGCTAAGTGAAAGTCCATCACAACGGACCGTTTACCAGACGATTCCATTTACCTGTAATGTTAGGAATAGGCAAATCTATAGAGAAAGAAAGTAGATTAGTGGTTGTCTTAGTGCTAGGAAGTTAGGAGAAACATGAGAATTACTAATGGGTATGGAGCTTCCCTTTAGAGTGATGAAAATGTTCTAAAATTAGATAGTGGTGATGGTTGCACAACTCTGTGAATATACCCTCTGTGAATATATTAATTCTATGGTATGTGAATTATATCTCAAAAAAGTTGCTAGTTATAAAAAAAAAAAAAAGGCAATTGTATTTTGAGGAATTATCACAAATGTTTGAAAAGATTTACAGCCAAAATTTGGAAACAATAAAAATGTCCCAAAATATTGGAAAGGTCAAAATATCATGGTAATCCACATGATAAATAATGTACCCCTATTAAAAATAGTATTTACAGATTGTTAGTCACAACATAGCAAAGTGTTCATGTTAAAATAGTTAGAAAAAGATTAGGACAAAATTTTATCAATAGCAAGATTATTTGTATTTTAAAAACACAGCATGAATATTAATATTCCAAAATGTTAATAATTGCTGTTGGTGTAGTAATAGTACTGGTAATTTTTACTTCAACTTTGTTTCATGTTTCCTAATTTTCCAAATTTCCCATTATGTACAACTCTAAGAAAGAATTTTTAATCAATAAAAAGTTATTTAAAAATTGAGATATGCCATCAATAAATGATTGCTGAACTAATGACTATTACTCCACAAGCTTATTTTAATAATGTTTAATGATGATTGAGCTGACAGATGTCTACCTTTTTATTTAATCATCATTATTTTGAGTTAATAGGGTTTCACATGAACATTGCAAATAGTATACAAATATACTCATTGTAATCCTTTATTGTATCTATAAATTCAAATCTGAGCCAAGCTCAAAAATATCACTTGCTTTATCACTAAAATAGTATTAATGGAAAACATTAAATGGAAACAACCATAATGCTATCATCACATTTTAAGTAAGGGTATTAATAAGAGTCACCAATAAATCTTAGCTCTTTTTCCTTCTAACCAGAATAATGTCTCATAAGTAACAAAATAAAAATTTTGAATCCTCTTATCCAGGATTTAGAAAATAGCTTTTCATATATAGTTAGAACCTTGAATTACTGTGGAATCATCAATTCTTTTTAGTATCTTAATATTTAATTTGTAAGGAAAGCAGCAACATAAATAGAATCTGTCCTGTGAACATTTGTTTTTCCCCTGAAGAAAAGGATAGATTCACAATAGTCTACTTTTTGTACTCAAACTATGCAAACCTAATTCTGATTCTGTTCATATGGGTTTTAATGACTGTTGACTAAGAAAATAGATGGTTTTATAAAATAGCCTACAGGTTGTTACTGTTGAAGCTGTTAATAGTGGGAGTTGAATAGTCAAAAAGCTGGAAGAGACCCAGAGAAATCATGATTCAGAAGAGGTGGTTTGTCTGTTTTAACTCTTTAAAATACTCCAGAGCCAGAGATTTATAACCAGTAAGTAATCTATTCTAGTATTTAATATACTGACAATCAAGTTCCATTTCTGGTTCCATCTGAGTTTTTTTCTACTTAATTTACATCTAACGCCTCTCCTTCCGTCTTCAGTAAAATTAAATAATAAATAAATAAAACAAATAAAATTCTAGACTAATGAAATCAGGATTTTTTTTTTTCCCAACGTAGTCCTAAATGAACACATTGACAGAATGCTTTACCCATAGCAAACAAAGGGAGATAATGTGCTGTCCTTGGAAGATTTGCATAGTTGCTCTGTGCACCACGGTGGGTGAGCTTAAAGAACTGTCAACTGTTGCCAAGTATTTTGGAGCTCCCTTCCTGGACACAAAACTCTAGACAGGAACACTGGATGCAACAGAACTCATTCTAAGCATAGTTGACATCAGTCAACACACAGCCTGCATTGGTGCCAAGAAGAAAGTAACTGCGCTCATAATTCTGTTGGTGTTACCTCTATATCCCCCAGGCAATCCTAGACAGCTTTAAGCAATTTTTTGGAAGAGGTTTTCTTATAAAGCTTTGGTGCCAAACAACTGTCAGTAGAAGATTTAGTGTAAGTTAATATTACATGAAGACTTCTCCAGACACTGGTCAAAAACTGTAAAGGTCGATTTGAGAGAGTTGCTGGCTTTTGTTGGAGAATTTTTCTGGAATCCTGGTCAAAAGCAAATTTGGTAAGTTCATGATATTAAAAGCCAGGTACTAATGAATGAGATGACCAGGATAACAAATAGTACCCTAATGAAAAAGACATTGGGTCTGCTACTTTCAAGGACAGTGTCACTAAACTAGAGGTGCATTTCAAAATCATTGAAAATACATGTTAGATTTTTCTACCTTGGCACTATTAGCATTTGGGACTGAATAATTCTTTGTTGTGGTAATCTGTCTTGTGCATTGTTTAGCAGCATCCCTGGCATTACCCAGTAGACGCCAGTAGCACCCTTTCAGTCATGACAATGAAAAATGTTTCCAGATATTGCCAGATGTAATCTGGGGCGCATAATCATCCCCAGTTGAGAACCACTGCCATAGAACTACTAAGTTACTTAGTACTAGGACCACCAACTATCCCCTGTCCCCAGCCTGACTTTCTGAACCCCATGCACTGAATGGTCCAATATCTCTGAGCCTTTGCCTTATATAACACATTTGTTGTTGTTGTTGAATACTCATTCATTCTTGGATACTTCTGGACTCTTTCCTCACTTTCATCTTACCCTAGCATGGTAGTGTAAAGAAAACTAGGGTTTGGGAAATATGTATGTGTGTGTGTGTGTGTGTATATATATATATATATATATATATATATATACACACACACACATATATATACACATATACACACACACACACATACACACACACATATACATGTGTGTGTATATGTATATATGTATGTATAAGTTCAAACCCCAGTTTTGTCCCACTCCATCTGTAAAGCATTTGACAGTTTATTTAGGCTTTATTATTTTTCTCTACTTGGAGCACTTCTCCAGGTATCCAAGGCTTACTATTAATTAGAGTTAAAAACGGATTCAAGACCATGGTCCTGGTTCTTTACATTAATTCATCCTCACTTGGTTTAAACCAGCATACAGAAGCTGTCCATATAGGAGCATCATTAATAATTCAAACTGACAATCAAAATTCACCTCTTAGACACCACTGTATAGGGATAATATCAATAAAAATCTATAATATTGTGATAAGCAGCCTCTAATGTGGCCACCAGTGTTCCTCACCAGCTGGTATTCATTCCCTCCTCTAATCCCTTCCTTTGAGTGTGGGCTAGACCTACTAACTAGCTTCTAATAAACAGAATATACTAAAACGATGAGATATCACTTCTAAGACTGGGTTATAAAAGGTCTGGCTTCCAGTTCCTGTGTGCCCTTTCTCACTCTTTTTTCATTAGCTCTAAGGAAAGCTTGCAGTCATGTTTTGAAATGCCCTGGGGAGAGGACCTCATGACAAGAAACTAAAATAGTCAGTGAGGAGCTGTGACTCTCAGTCAAACACACAAAAGAAAATAATTCCTGCCATCAGCCACATGGATAATTTGGAAGCAGATCCTCCCTAGTTGAGCCTTATGATGAGACCACATATCTGGCCAATACCTTGAAGGCAGCCTCATGAGAGACCTAAGGGAACTCATAGATGCTATAAGATAATATTGCTTTAAGTGGCTAAGTTTTGGTAATTTGTTATACAGCAATAGTTAAATAATATAAACGTAGTGAGATAAATGATTTTCTCTTTCTTCTCATCCTCCTCTTGATGATGATGATTATCATCATCATTACTCTCTCTCAGATGAGGCTGTACCATTAATCTTCTGCCCCTAAGTTTAGCAGGGGCAATTCTACAATTGTTGACCATATTATCATCATTCCCCCAAACGCTGGGCGCTGATATTGCCTATTAATTATCTTTCCCAATCATAAGTACAATAGAATTAAAATTCTCACTATGAAATTATCAAGGATCTGATGTTGATTACTGCACTATTGGTTATTCAATTCATGGCTTTTGTAAATTGCAAGGGCAAAAATCCAAATGCAAATCTTTAATGCAGAATTTGAGCATCCCAAAGTAACCAACTGTCCTCTGCATGCATATCTCATCCCAAAATCCAGTTTCTTCATTGTTAAAAATACTATCTTCTTCAACAGATTATTCTGATGATTTAAATTGCATAAATATATAAAAGTTTCCAAATATTATTCCTGTAATGTAGTAAGTGCTTAATAAATATTAAGGGTTTTTGTGATGCTATTTTAATTTCTTCCTCTTCCAAACCTCCTCTTCCTAACCCACTCTTGGGTGATCAGTTCCATTTCTAGGCTTTCTACTTTAGCCAAGTCCCTGTTCTAAAAGTAATAAGAAATTTATAGAAATAATTAGTTCTTTTTTCCTTTCAAATCCCCCAAAGGATTCACTTACTACTTATGGCCTCTGGCTAAGAATGAAACCAAATGATAAAAAGAAAGATCGATCCATTCCTTATGACCAGTCCAAAAATCAATTAGATGACTTTTCTTTTCCTCTTTTAACTAGAAAATTGTCTATTTGATAAAAAACTAATGGCCAGCAATCTCAGAAGCTGAATCATAGCTTTTTACTTCTTTTCCAAAAGAAAGGGTATCAGAAAGAAAAATAAATTAGTATGCCCTTGGTTTTCTTAAAATAGGGGAAATACACTTTTTCAAGGTTAAAGTTACACTTTACAATATTAATGGTATCAATGTACCTAAGCTAAAGGAGACCTCCACATTATCATTTGCATATCCAATTTCCACAAATAAATAGATACCAATCTATTGTCTAATAGAGTATGAAATAATTTGAAAAACATCCAAAAGATTGACCTATCCATAAAAATATTTTCTTCACATGTCTTTAATGGTTCTTTAGTTGGATTTACAGTGTTGGGTTGAGATACTGTGCTTCATTCAAACATACTAGTAAGATAACTTGTCAATCTCTTAGCAGCTTTTTTTTTTTTAATTATTTATTTATTTATTTATTTATGGCTGTGTTGGGTCTTCATTTCTGTGCGAGGGCTTTCTCTAGCTGTGGCAAGCGGGGGCCACTCTTCATCGCGGTGCGCGGGCCTCTCACTGTTGTGGCCTCTCTTGTTGCGGAGCACAGGCTCCAGACGCGCAGGCTCAGTAATTGTGGCTCACGGGCCCAGTTGCTCCGCGGCATGTGGGATCTTCCCGGACCAGGGCTCGAACCCGTGTCCCCTGCATTGGCAGGCGGATTCTCAACCACTGCGCCACCAGGGAAGCCCTCTTAGCAGCTCTTAATAATTTACTATGGATAAGTGTAACCAGGCCTTTTGAGAATAGGGTTCTAGGTAACTCAATTTTGATAAGGAGAAGAGTAGAGAAAGACATCAGAGTATCAGATATAAATGTATAAGAGATTCCTGAGCTGAAAATCATGAGCAGCTAGAAAGAAATACAGCAGAATAGAGTGACTCAGGAGAGGGAAAAAGAAAGTTGCCCAAACAGACTGGATGTACTTCATGTGAATAAGTACAAAGCTGGTGTTGGGACCTTTCATTTTCATGAGAAGTGCTAACTGCCTGAGAAAGAAGTTTCAAGAGACTTCATGATTCTTTCAATAACAGAGAGAATAATATATCCCAAATAAGTTGACCAAAGTTTTCATGATAGTAGGTCATCACTGTGCATCTTCTGGAGCTTTTAGTTTCAGGTAACCTATTGAGGAATCCAGATGCCTAACAGAAGCTTGCTTTGTTTTGCTTTGTATTTTATGTTTTGAGTTCAGACATTATCCAAAAAGGATATGTGAAGTATTTCCAATAATTTGTTTGACCTATAATGACTTATTCTATGCGTGGTTATATTTGTTTCCTCATGATGTTGGAAAGTTTTTGTTTTCTTGTAGTAGTTAATACTTTACATCCTGAAAGATTTACTGGACTTGACCATCTACAAATACATACAAACTGTTCTCATGAGTTGAAAATATAGTCTTGAAACAAATTTGAAATGACAACACAAAGTAGTATCCGTTCACTGTCACAAGAACAGAAAGAAATTGAACCAGCCCTAAAAATTCACTTTGTAGCCAAGGAAATGGTTTCCATAAAATTGAAAAAATGTCTCAAAGCAACAGTATTGTATTTCTTAAGCTATTGTTGTTACTGACATAAAAAGAATTCTTTCAATAATTCTTCGGCCTTGGGTGGTGACACAGTGGTTATTAGAAAAAAACTGTAAACAGCTCTTTTCTATGCCTCCAGGCATGATAAAAAAGAGACTCTCACTTGAGTGTCACCTGCTTCAATTATTAGATGGGTTTAAAGTAATATGATTCAGTACATAAATCAAAATAAAGCATGATCTTTTACCAGCACAAATTTGCAGAAGTGCAATGTAGTTTCATCAAGTAATGCCAACAATGGTCTAAATAAAATTATGTTTAAGTGGTTACAAAGGCAAAATGGCATAGTGTAAAGAATTAAAAGTAGGACACTCCATTACCATACAGCCCTTGATCTCTCTGGGTTCCAGTTTCCTTATCTGTAACATGAGGAAATGCCACTAGATTGTGTCAAATGTTCCTTCTAATTCTAACAATTCAAAGATATATGCAAATGTTGTGGAACTATTGGGGAGAAAATCTTTCATGTAAATAGGTGATATTCAACCGTGTAAATGTGGCAACAGTATTTTGTCACATATTCTCCTTCAGGGTTGTTGCAGTTTTTTTTCAATAGACTATTTTTTACAGCAGTTTTAGATTCACAGCAAATTTGAGCAGGGGTCCCCATATACCCTTTCCTTTCCTACACTCACAGCCTCCTCCACTATCAACATCTCATACCAGCGTGGTACATTTGTTACAAGTAATGAACCTACACTGACATGTCCATAGTTTATATTAGGATCTATAGTTTACATTAGGGTTGAGTCTTAGTGTTTTACATTCTATGGATTTTAACAGATGTGTAATGTTAAATGTTCCTTCAATTTTTGTATTGTCTTAATAGCCAGATCACTGTGTGATGCTGTAAAAAGGCATTAGAATATTCCCCATAGTGAGTGTAAAGCAATGACATCCAAATAATGGTACTTTGATGCTCTCTTTAAAAAAGAAAAAAAGATTCCCATAGATTATCCATTCATGCATTACCTCAGAAACTATTCCTAGTTTATCTTTGTCCCCCATAGCAACTTAGCTGTGATGTACTACTCCTAGCAGATAGTAATCAACATTTGTTAACATTGAGTTGGATAACTCCAATTTGAACAAAAGAGATGAAAGATGAAAAAAGAATATTAGCTGGAAAAGTTCAGTCAATCACCATTCTCTGAGTAGAATTTCCTCTAGTTAAGTAATATCCTATTATGTGATTATTGTGAAAAAGTCATAAACACCCCCAAGGTGTGGGTGGGGGAACTGAATAGAGCGTTACTCACTGGAGATCACATTACTAACTGGAGCAGTGAGCTTTATTTTGAAGGCTTTTCCCCTAACTAAAATATATCTTTTAAAACATCAAATGCAGTATTCATTCATCAGGAGGAATATCACCCAGCAGGCCAGGATTTTCAAAGCTTAATATTTTTTTTTCCAGTGGAATGGGACTTTTCCAGTGAAGTGATAAGAAAACATTGAACATTTAAAAAGAGCCACAGGGTCTTCTTTCTTCTGTGGATAGTATCCAGAATTGCTTCATCTGGTGAAAGAAATCCTTTCACTGCAGAAAACTTTAATTCATTACAACCAAAGCCCAGCAAGATTCAGATATGTTAATCCTTGTGAAATGTACAGGTTTGAGCATATATTTATCCCTGAGAATTGTGGTAGTGAATTGGTATTACATAAATTACGATAGTTATACTTAACAAGTGATCCTCCTTCACACCATTTCCTTATTATGTTTAGAATAAGGGGCAACTGTGCTCTTTCATTTTGTCATCCTTACCTTTGATTGATCCTAAAAGTAGAGATTATGTCCTGAAGTGAATGCAGTTAATGAAAGAAGAGGAAATAGAATGTCTGCAAAGGGAGCTAGTAGAGGAAGAACCTATAATCAGGTTATAAAGGTCTTGATAAAAATAATAGGGGGTGATGTATCAAAAATTTTATCTATCTCTCTGGAGCAATTCAGTTATTTTCCTTTCTTCCTCCCTAAAGCAGCTTCATTCAACCAAGTCACAGAACTTGTATGTTGTCTACAATGCTATTATGAATCAAGTTGCTGACATTCTTATGCTCACATATTTTCATAAAATGCAATTATTAAAAGATCAGACAGTATAGAGATGGAAGCACAAATGTACGTGGAGACATGGTTGAAAACTCTTGATACTACTGCCAGCACCACCATCATCATTAGTGTTTCAGTTCGTTTACTGTCTGCTAGCCTCCTAGGTTTACATTTAATGACTTCAAATAGCTGGTGATGTTACTTAATCTTTAAATATCTGCTCTACAGACTATTCATTATCATCATTAGTAGTAAGTTCATTTTCACTAGAGGCGTTTACTAATGTACTCTTTCTGTCCTCAAGAAGTTAAGAAACAACTATACCCTATGCAGATAACTGAATAGAAAAAATACTATCAGTCAAAGAACAGAAAACAAAATCTTTGCTAACTGAGAGCTTAAACATAGCTTGCAGAATATGTTTGTAAATATATATCACATATGCTAATTTCTACAATTTATTACTTTCCATTATTAGGTGTTGTTACTATTTTCTGAGCACTCATGTATATCAAGCACTGTGCTAAACATTTACAGACATCGATCTAAATATCCCCAAAAGTGAGGAAACTGAGCCTCAGAAAAATTAACTAATTTATCCAAGGTCATAGAACTAGTAAGTGGTTAAACTGGTTTTAGAATCCAAGTTGTCTGTTGCAAAAGTCTGGTCTCTTCCCACCGTATGTTTTACTGGCCCCTAGGTCTCTGGCCCTCTTAGATTTCAAAGCAAGTTTTATCTTGCTATTTTCTGATTAACAGTAGAAATTTTAATAGACTCAAACATTCTAATTTCACATGACTATTCCATATGCCTATATCCTTTTGCATTTAGAAGAAATTGATTTTCCAAAAATAATTCCTTTCTAGGAATGTAATTTTAAAATATAACAGGTATAATACGAAGAATACAAAGTTTTAACTAATAAGTAGTAATTGCTCTATGGAAAAACTATTTTGATACAAAATATGTTTGTTATAAAATATTAGTAATTACTAAGGATTTAGAAACAGGGAGAGTACTATTCTTTGCAAATATAATTATCTGCTCTCATGGCACATTATATGAAACTTAACCATTTCAGGGCCAACATACAAACCTTGGAGAGTGAATTCAACTCATACAAATAATCAGTTTGCCCTTAAGGAACAAGAGATTTACAAATGATCTAATCAGGACATTTGACCAAATGGCTTATTTGATATTTGTATTTGGAAATTTATCAAATACTTTCAAAAATCATTATGGAACCTTTAAAAGAATCAACTATGTGATACCGGCTAAAACAAGGGACTGTGTGTACTTAGTAAAAATATATACACATATATAAATACACCCTTTTCAAGAAGTTCAAGTTTTTCTTAGTTTTGCACCTATTAAATCCTATATAATAAAATTCTACAGAATAACATGTACGTGAATAAGAGGCAGGGTGGATTACGCATGGTAGGGTAGTGAGCCTTCCACAAAAAATGAGGTTGGATCAAAGAGCCTTGTTTGATCAAAAATCACACTGATTTTGGCAAAATTTACATAATGCTCAATAAAATATGTTATATTTGTTCTATATTTCCTTTCAGAAAAAGCCATTTTAAAAAACATAGGAAATTTGCCTCTTTGTGATTCCAAATATTCGGTGCAAATAATTTTCTTAAGAAAAGTCATCTTTGAACCATTTGTAAAAATCCCCAGTAATTCACTAATTTGTAGCCAAAAATTCATTAACACGTGATTGAACAAAATTTGTTAGAGGCGAGGGAAGTAATAGACTTACTACCAGAAGCCCATGTGCTGCTGCTTAAAGATTTTTTTAAAGATTATAGATCAAAGAACTATTTCTTTAACATTTGATAAAACTCTCTTTACATATATAAAAAATATACTGGGAACATGCAGTACATCTTCAACACCAAAACATTAACTCAGGAAGCATATGATTTAGTTGGATGAGAGATGGAGAAATTTGTTTTTATGAATTTAATCCTTCAAGTGTAGAATAATAAATATGAATAATAATGAAAGAAGTATACCCAATGCTTATGCTATATCTGAATTTAGCAATTAGAACAAAAATTTATTTCCTTCAATAAATTTAACAGTTTCTACCATCAATTCCCAATCACACAAATTCTTTTTTTTTTTAGCCTTGCCGTGCAGTTTGTGGAATCTCAGTTCTCCAACCAAGGACTGAACCTGGGCCATGGCAGTGAAAGCACTGAATCCTAACCACTAGACCACCAGGGAACTCCCCACAAATCACACATTTGTGTTAGCCACAAAAAAACGATAGTGTCCAATCTGCTTTCTTTCACTGTTTGCTAAAACAAGAAGATAAGGTAAAATCTGACTCTGAAATAATAGCTACTGTATTCAAAAGTAATATAGAATGGTTTAGCATTTATAATTGTTTCCATTATTTGGATTTCATTTGCTATTACCTGTATTAGAATAGATAACCACATCCTGGAAAATATTTTAAATAAGATTATGTTTAAGTAAATAATAAATCAAAATGCTTTATTTTTAATATTTATAGTTGTATTAACGTAAAAGTGTCATTTGAAAGATAGAAATAAAAATGAAGCAACCAAATGCCAATCATGGCATTTTAATGTACTTGCAATTCAAATGTTATATGTTAGAAAAATTCTGCTTCATTTTTTTCAGACAAAACATATTTACAACAATTTGTGTTAGGCTTAAAAATTCATTTCTGATTTGCTTTCTTATTCCTTATCTTGACTATCAGAGTACAGATGGAAAGGTTATATTTCCATCACGTTTAATAAATCAAGTGAAAGCATTATACATAAATTATGAATAAAAGCTATTTACCTGCATGGAAATCTATTCCCACAGCAAATGAAGTTCCTGATATAGGCATCAAGGCATCCATTTTGTCACTTGGTTCCAGAGGTATTCCCCTGATTCCTTCATGAACAGAGTACATAAGAAATGACTCTATACCTAAATTTAAAAGGAAACAAAAACAAAAGGAATATATAACATTAAAATCATTCCATTAGCAGGACGTGGGTATCAAGATGGCAGAGTAGAAAGACCCCAAACTCACCTCCTCCCATGGGCATGCCAAAATTACAACTACTTACAGAGCAACTATCTATGAGAACAATCTGAAGATTAGCAGAAAAGGTTTTCCACACCTACAGATATAAAGGAGCCACAATGACATGGGTAGGAGGGGCAGAGACATGGTCTAGTCAGGACACAAACACACCCCCAGGTCAGTGA
Source organism: Balaenoptera acutorostrata (assembly GCF_949987535.1). Classification (NCBI taxonomy): domain Eukaryota; kingdom Metazoa; phylum Chordata; class Mammalia; order Artiodactyla; family Balaenopteridae; genus Balaenoptera; species Balaenoptera acutorostrata. The sequence continues at coordinate 4,244,670 of NC_080071.1, forward strand.
CCCACAAACAGGAGAGAAGTCACAACCACAGAGGTCCTCTCTGAGGAGTGAGGGGTCTGAGCCCCACACAGGGATCCCCAGCCCGAGGATCCTGCACTGGAAAGACAAGCCCCCAGAAAGTTGGGCTTTGAAAATGAGCTGGACTTGTTTCGGAGAGACATATTGGAAACAGAGGCTTCTCTCTTAAAGAGTGCACACAAAATCTCACATATTCCAAGTCCCAGCACAGAGACAATAGTTGGAAAGGTGCCCGGGTCAGATCCACTTGCTGATCTTGGAGAGCCTTCTGGAGAGGCAAGAGGCAATTGGGAAGCCCCCTGGGGACTGACATGCTGGCAGCAGCCACTTTTGGGATCTTGGGATGCTTTTCAAACTAGCCCAAAAAAATTCAAGAGGAAGAACACCTCCAAATTCATTCTATGGGGACAGCATCACCCTAATTCCAAAACCAGACAAAGATGCCACAAGAAAATAAAACAACAGGCCAATATCACTGATGAACATAGAGGTGAAAATCCTCAACAAATATTAGCAAACTGACTTAACAATACATTAAAAGGATCATACATGATGATCAAATGTTATTTCTGCCACAGATGCAAGGATGGTTCAATATCCGTAAACCAATCAATCTGTTACACCACACTAACAAAATAAAGGATAAAAAATTATATGATAATCTCAACAGACACAGATAAAGCTGACTTTGGTTGCCTAAAATCTGTACGGATGAAGTAAATGCATCAGAACTAAGATTTTTCAAAACCTCATACCTCGACATGACATGCGGTTCTTTTGGAGATAATATCCAACTGTACACATGCAAGTCCTTGTAGTTTCAGATGTTGGTAAACAAAGCTGAGAACATCCACCATTATTTAGTTGGCAGGAATTGCTGCCTGCAAAGTAGGAAAACAAACAAAAGAAACATAAAAATCAAAAAAACTAAAGAAAGTATAATTCAATATCAGTAATTTGAAGAAATATTTATGCTATTATTGATTTATAAATGCAGCTGTTTCGTATTGGTTAGTATCATATTTTATTCCCTCAAATAATTTGAAGTAGCAAATTATGGTTGAAGTTTCTCCTTCCAAAAAAGCACTGCATAGTGATTACAGACAACAGTACTATACTCAATTTATAGAATCAATTTAACTTTGAATACAATTTGAATACAATTCAAAGTTGCTAAGAGATTAGATCTTAATTGTTCCCACCACAAAAAAGAAATGATAATTATGTGATGTAACAGCTAGCACTATGGTGGTAATCATAATGCCATATATTAAGTATCAAATCAACACATTATACATCTTAACCAACATTATCTGTCAATTATATCTCAATAAAAATACATTTACAATAAATAAATAATTTTTTTGTAAAGTAAGATACATGAGAGGATTCATAGTTATAGAAGAGCAAAAGGAAATTGGTGTGCCGTGAATATGGTCATAGATCTTTGTAATATTTTAAGATCACAGAAACAAGGAAATCTCTTTTCTGACTTCTAAATTTCACTTCAACTCTACAGTTACTTCCTTTTCAAGAATACTTTATCCAAATGTATCAAATAAATAGTTGTTAATTTATATTACTGACTCAACTCAAAGATTATACCATTGAAAGTAAGGAGGTACATATATACATATATGTATAATTGATTTTTTAAAAGCAAGGAACTAAAATTTGCCATTCCAAGGAACGTAATTCTTCCAAAATAGATTTAAAACACACCCATAAGAGTTATCTAATTAACTGGCATATTAATTTTCCTTATTCCTGTGAGGTAGCAATGACAAATATTAGGTAATCACAGGTCGGAATTCTATAAAGATGGTCCATTAAATTTACTAGGCCCAATGTGCTAATTAAAGCTGGTAACATAAAGTTAAGTAATTTACAATCTTATCCATCAAGTTCATTAAATATCCCAGTTTTACAACATTTTTATTATTCTAGGACATGCAATGCCATTTACTGGATGTTCAAACTCTGATATGAAGTACACTAAATCCAGTGAGAATTACAAAGCATTATGAAAGCTATATATCAATAGTGCTCTATGGAAAATTCAAAATACCAATGCAGCTCATTATTTCTAATCTCCTGAATTCAAGATAGTCTGATGGGATTTAATTGTTCAATCAAACCTGTCACAAGTTCTGTCATTTTTGAAGTGTGAAATAGTCTCAACTGGGGAGATTTCTCAACAGGAGATGTACCACATTCTCTGCTCATTTCTTATACCTGGCAGTTGCTCTTATGTAGGTCCACATACTAGGATTTGAGTTGCCCTGAACTTCTGAAATGATTACCTTTATCTCATATATAAACTAATGGAGATTCATTGATTTATTCCCTTTTTTCCAAGCTGACTTACAATACTAAGATGAATTTTCAGCTCTATGATTATTTTAATAATGAGACAATTGTATTTATGGATCTACAGTAATTCCATACTGACCATGTACATATTTCATTTTAGAGAAAGCATGTGAATGTACATTAATGCAATGCCAATCTATAGAGATACACATTTGGATATAAATTTACTTCAACTACCACTAAAGACTGGAAGGCTGGGAAGAGATTGACAAGTGATACTTGTCTATAAAGTTTGGAAAAACACCAAACAGAGAGTAGGGGAAACAAGTGAATTGAAGAAGTAAAGAAAAATGGATTAGAGTTGATTTATAAAAACAAGAGAAAATGAGGTGTTATATAACCTTGATAATATCCAAAATATGTGAAAAAAGAAGAAAAAGAGATCCTGGGACTGTGCATTTTTAAACATAATAGTAATAAGTATTTTTTATAAATAATAAAATTAACTATGTTAATGTTGTACAACAATAACACAATCCATGTATCATTTGTTTAGTCTCTAAGGGAAAATGGTGGAGAAAGAGAAAAGGCAAAAAAAATAAAACATCATTATTTTAATAAGTATCTTTGCCTATTAAATATAGATTTGATGTAGGAAAAATATAGAGAGATTTTTAAAGTAATAATTTAGGTAGTGAATATCTAGCAGGTTAGAAATACTGGTTTGGCTTAATATTTTGTAATGATATTGATGTTCAAACCTCATTCCTAAATTCTCTAGTGGAAATAGAAAGTCCACTTGACTAACGAGAAGTCTCAGCTCTCCAGTGATCTGTGTCAAAAATGATAAATGAAGTAGCTAATTGTACTTTGAAATCCAAAGTGGTAGTAATGCTAACACCTTAAATAGTCCTAAATTGCTCATATTTCATACTAATGAAGCTTTTAAGCTACCTGCTGTGATTCTGTTAATGGGACTGTCTTTAATACAGATGCTTTTATCAACATATTCTTCCAGTAAAAACAGTATTTTCACTGCATTTTAAGCTTAGTCATATTATACCATAAATTTCTAAGTGCTAGAGGGCCCTGTCAGTTTGGTAATACTTTCACAGTGCATAGAAGCTACAACTCTACCTATAGAATCAAATCCTTAAAAGATGAGGGGGATCTTGTTAAAATGAACAATGTGAGACAAGCATAATACAATGAATTTTTCTTCCAAGAAACTATTGGAACTGTACCTACAGAAATTCAATGTATTATATTAATTTACAGTTTCAAAGTATGTGTTTGTTCACATTTTGAAGGAATAAATATAGATTTTTAAAAAATGTTTGGAAATCTCTCTCTCTAATTTGTATTTTATAATGTGTGTTTTCAGATATAATCTCATTCAATACAGACTATGAACTAAAGTTTATCATAGTACTGTAAGTTTTTACACTTAACAGATTGTATTGAAATCCACAAAAGTACCATGATATTTTATTTATTGAGTGCCAGTATTTTATTCCCAGTTAAATAATCTATTTTCCATGACTTGAATGCCAGTAAAATTATTTATTTTGATACAGAAAATTTTCTATTAAATAATTCCTAGTGAAAACACTCCTGTCCATTATTATAGACAATGACCAAAAAAAAATATATCAGAGAATAAATACAGATTTTGTGCCTAAGAGTTTGGGTGTCAATGTCTTCTCAACCATGAACGGATCCGAGTAATCAGTTCAGATGGTTTTACAAAGCAATTCTTTTCTCTTAAAAATATTTTTTTCCTGAAAAAGAAATATTTCCTGCTGCTCCTGGTAAGAAAGGATTCCAGACCAAAATTTGACCCATGCTTTTTTCAGAAAAGGTAGCCATGAATCTGGTCTCCACTTTGTCTCCGGCTGTGCAGGAATGGCTCTCAATTGGTGTCTCCAGTAAATTCTGCCTGCTTGATTGCTGTCACCTGTCTTCAGAATTAGTGATCCCTTTGGTTCACTATTCTTATCTCTACTCTTATTTGCTTTGATCTACATGCCCAAATCCTTTAGATAAAAATCGTTTTAAGTTTTCTTGATATTTTTTTCCTAAGCAGAAAAATATATGAAGAAAAGGATTTCATGGCAGAGATTTAAGTAAGATAGTAGAATATAGAAGAATATTTTTTCTAGGAAGGGAGTTCTGCTAATGTCATGGATCATGAACCAAAAACTAAGAAAAGACTAGCAGGTGTAGGGCTGTACTGGCTGGCATTTCTAATCTTGGGCAATGTGACAAGTCCACCTATGTAAACCATCTATCTCTTAGTTCTCTCACTCCATTTCACTGCACACCATTTGGACAAGCAAAAACAAAAAAGCAAAATGCTTAGAGCCAAACAAAGTAGTGCTTTTGGTTATGAAATTCTTGTATCAACATAGTCCATTTGAAGTCCCCTAGTTCATTCAGTTTCTGGGCATAATTATACATTGAATATATTTTACTGGGATTTTTTTCTTATTCTTATACTTTTAAATCAAGAACTGAATAAGACCTCTTTGAAGACCTGACAAATTAAGATTCCTTGGTCAGCTTTGCTAATGTTTTGAAAGCTCATTATATACCTTATGCTAAAGGCATTCCCTCTACAGTATTAAGCAGCATTTGCCACCCCCCCTTTTTTTTTTTACTAGAAGAAAAATAGGGAACTTCAATTTTTGACTTGAGAAAATAATATGAAAAAAGAGAACATTATATATTCAAAAGGCGGCACAAATGCATTACCGTGTGACTTACCTTCCTGTGCTTCTTTATCATACACTTTCATATGAACGACCCCAGAAGTCTTATTTCTTAGAACAGTGGGGTTTCTTCCATCTCTTTTGCTGCAGGTTCCCAGCTGAGCTAAGTTTTGGTCTGCCCACCACAGTTTCTTATCTATAAAAATGAAAAGATTTTTTTTTTATGAAAAAGATAATCATCTTATTAAATAATAATAAAGAACTATTAAACTCTAGTGCTTTCTGATTTCTTTTGTTAAATTCCCAAACCCTGTTTCTATGGGAAACAGCAAAATCATTTTTACTTTTTTTTTTTTAATTTTTAAATTTAATTGTATTTATTTTTTTATACAGCAGGTGCTTATTAGTCATCAATTTTATACACATCAGTGTATAATGTCAATCTCAACCGCCCAATTCATCACACCACCATCCCCACACCCCAGCGGCTTTCCCCCCTTGGTGTCCATAAGTTTGTTTTCTACATCTGTCTCAACTTCTGTCCTGCAAACTGGTTCATCTGTTCCATTTTTCTAGGTTCCACATACATGCGTTAAAATACGATATTTGTTTACCTCTTTCTGACTTACTTCACTCTGTATGACAGTCTCTAGATCCATCAACGTCTCAACAAATGACCCAAATTTCGTTCCTTTTTATGGCTGAATAATATTCCATTATATATATGTACCACATCTTCTTTATCCATTCGTCTGTTGATGGGCATTTAGGTTGCTTCCATGACCTGGCTATTGTAAATAGTGCTGCAATGAACATTCAGGTGCATGTGTCTTTTTGAATTATGGTTTTCTCTGGGTATATGCCCAGTAGTGGGCTTGCTGAGTCATATGGTAATTCTATTTTTAGTTTTTTAAGGAACCTCCACACTGTTCTCCATAGTGGCTGTATCAATTTACATTCCCAGCAACAGTGCAAGAGGGTTCCCTTTTCTCCACACCCTCTCCAGCATTTGTTGTTTGCAGATTTTCTGATGATGCCCATTCTAACTGGTGTGAGGTGATACCTCATTGCAGTTTTGATTTGCATTTCTCTAATAATTAGTGATGTTGAGCAGCTTTTCATGTGCCTCTTGGCCATCTGTAGGTCTTCTTTGGAGAAATGTCTATTTAGGTCTTCTGCCCATTTTTGGATTCGGTTGTTTGTTTCTTTAATATTGAGTTGCATGAGCTGTTTATATAGTTTGGAGATTAATCCTTTGTCCATTGATTCGTTTGCAAATATTTTCTCCCATTCTGAGGGTTGTCTTTTCGTTTTGTTTATGGTTTCCTTTGCTGTGCAAAAGCTTTGAAGTTTCATTAGGTCCCATTTGTTAATTTTTGTTTTTATTTCCATTACTCTAGGAGGTGGATCAAAAAAGATCTTGCTGTGATTTATGTCAAAGGGTGTTCTTCCTATGTTTTCCTCTAAGAGTTTTATAGTGTCTGGTCTTATATTTAGGTCTCTAATCCATTTTGAGTTTATTTTTGTGTATGGTGTTAGGGAGTGTTCTAATTTCATTCTTTTACATGTAGCTGTCCAGTTTTCCCTGCACCACTTATTGAAGAGACTGTCTTTTCTCCATTGTATATCCTTGCCTCCTTTGTCGTAGATTAGTTGACCATAGGTGTGTGGGTTTATCTCTGGGCTTTCTATCTTGTTCCATTGATTTATGTTTCTGTTTTAGTGCCAGTACTATATTGTCTTGATTACTAGAGGTTTGTAGTATAGTCTGAAGTCAGGGAGTCTGATTCCTCCAGCTCCGTTTTTTTCCCTGAAGACTGCTTTGGCTATTCAGGGTCTTTCGTGTCTCCATACAAATTTTAAGATTTTTTGTTCTAGTTCTGTATAAAATGCCACTGGTAATTTGATAGAGATTGCATTGAATCTGTAGATCGCTTTGGGTAGTATAGTCATTTTCACAATATTGATTCTTCCAATCCAAGAACATGGTATATCTCTCCACCTGTTGGTATCATCTTTAATTTCTTTCATCAGTGTCTTATAGTTTTCTGCATACAGGTCTTTTGTCTCCCTAGGTAGGTTTATTCCTAGGTATTTTATTCTTTTGGTTGCAATGGTAAATGGGAGTATTTCCTTAATTTCTCTTTCAGATTTTTCATCATTACTGTATAAGAATGCAAGAGATTTCTGTGCATTAATTTTGTATCCTGCAACTTTACCAAATTCATTGATTAGCTCTAGTAGTTTTCTGGTAGCTTTTTTAGGATTCTCTATGTATAGTATCATGTCATCTGCAAACAGTGACAGTTTTACTTCTTCTTTTCCAATTTGGATTCCTTTTATTTATTTTTTTCTTCTCTGACTGTCGTGGCTAGGACTTCCAAAACTGTGTTGAATAATAGTGGTGAGAGTGGACATCCTTGTCTTGTTCCTGATCTTAGAGGAAATGCTTTCAGTTTTTCACCATTGAGAATGATGTTTGCTGTGGGTTTGTCATATATGGCCTTTATTATGTTGAGGTAGGTTCCCTCTATGCCCACTTTCTGCAGAGTTTTTATCATAAATGGGTGTTGAATTTTGTCAAAAGCTTTTTCTGCATCTATTGAGATGATCATATGGTTTTTATTCTTCAATTTGTTAATATGGTGTATCACATTGATTGATTTGCGTATATTGAAGAATCCTTGCATCCCTGTGATAAATCCCACTCGATCATGGTGTATGATCCTTTTAATGTGTTGTTGGATTCTGTTTGCTAGTATTTTGTTGAGGATTTTGCATCTATATTCATCAATGATATTGGTCTGTAATTTTCTTTTTTTGTAGTATCTTTGTCTGGTTTTGGTATCAGGGTGATGGTGGCCTCATAGAATGAGTTTGGGAGTGTTCCTTCCTCTGCAGTTTTTTGGAAGAGTTTGAGAAGGATGGGTGTTAGCTCTTCTCTAGATGTTTGATAGAATTCACCTGTGAAGCCATGTGGTGCTGGACTTTTGTTTGTTGGAAGTTTTTAATCACACTTTCAACTTCATTACTTGTGATTGGTCTGTTCATATTTTCTATTTCTTCCTGGTTCAGTCTTGGAAGGTTATACCTTTCTAAGAATTTGTCCATTTCTTCCAGGTTGTCCATTTTATTGGCATAGAGTTGCTTGTAGTAGTCTCTAAGGATGCTTTGTATTTCTGCGGTGTCTGTTGTAACTTCTCCTTTTTCATTTCTAATTTTATTGATTTGAGTCCTCTCTCTCTTTTTCTTGATGAGTCTGGTTAATGGTATATCAATTTTGTTTATCTTCTCAAAGAACCAGCTTTTAGTTTTATTGATCTTTGCTATTGTATTCAATTTTTCTATTTCATTTATTTCTGCTCTGATCTCTATGATTTCTTTCCTTCTGCTAACCTTGGGTTTTGTTTGTTCTTTTTCTCTAGTTCCTTTAGGTGTAAGGTTAGATTCTTTACTTGAGATTTTTCTTGTTTCTTGAGGTAGGCTTGTATAGCTATAAACTTCCCTCTTAGAACTGCTTTTGCTGCATCCCATAGATTTTGGATCATCATGTTTCCATTGTCATTTTTCTCTAAATATATTTTGATTTCCTCTTTGATTTCTTCAATGATCTCTTGGTTATTTAGTAATGTATTGTTTAGCCTCCATGTGTTTGTGTTTTTTATGTTTTTTCCCGTAATTTATTTCTAATCTCATAGCGTTGTGGTCAGAAAAGATGCTTGATATGATTTCAATTTTCTTAAATTTACTGAGGCTTGATTTGTGACCCAAGATGTGATCTATCCTGGAGAATGTTCCGTGCGCACTTGAGAAGAAAGTGTAATCTGCTGTTTTTGGATGGAATATCCTATAAATATGAATTAAATCTATCTGGTCTATTGTGTCATTTAAAGCTTCTGTTTCCTTATTTATTTTCATTTTGGATGATCTGTCCATTGGTGTAAGTGAGGTGTTAAAGTCCCCCACTATTACTGTGCTACTGTCGATTTCCTCTTTCATAGCTGTTAGCGCTTGCCTTGCCTTATGTATTGAGGTGCTCCTATGTTGGGTGCATATATATTTATAATTGTTATATCTTCTTCTTGGATCATTCCCTTGATCATTATGTAGTGTCCTTCCTTGTCTCTTATAACATTCTTTATTTTAAAGTCTATTTTATTTGATATGAGTATTGCTACTCTGGTTTTCTTTTGATTTCCATTTGCATGGACTATCTTTTTCCATCCCCTCACTTTCAGTCTGTATGTGTCCCTAGGTCTGAAGTGGGTCTCTTGTAGACAGCATATAGATGGGTCTTGTTTTTGTATCCATTCAGAAAGCCTGTGTCTTTTGGTTGGAGCATTTAATCCATTCACGTTTAAGGTAATTATCGATGTGTATGTTCCTATGACCATTTTCTTAATTGTTTTGGGTTTGTTTTTGTAGGTCCTTTTCTTCTCTTGTGTTTCCCACTTAGGGAAGTTCCTTTAGCATTTGTTGTAGAGCTGGTTTGGTGGTGCTGAATTCTCTTAGCTTTTGCTTCTCTGTAAAGCTCTTGATTTCTCCATCGAATCTGAATGAGATCCTCTTAGGCTGTCTTCATTTCTTTTCATTCTTTTTTCTTTATTCTGTTCCGCAGCAGTGAATCCCACCATTCTGTCTTGCAGGTCACTTATCCATTCTTCTGCCTCAATTATTCTGCTATGAATTCCTTCTAGTGTAGTTTTCATTTCAGTTATTGTATTATTCATCTCTGTTTGCTCTTTAATTCTTCTAGGTCTTTGTTAAACGTTTCTTGCATCTTCTTGATCTTTGCCTCCATTCTTTTTCCGAGGTCCTGGATCATCTTCACTATCATTCTGAATTCTTTTTCTGGAAGGTTGCCTGTCTCCACTTCATTTAGTTGTTTTCCTGGGGCTTTATCTTGTTCCTTCATCTGGTACATAGCCCTCTGCCTTTTCATCTTGTCTGTCTTTCTGTGAATGTGGTTTTTGTTCCACAGGCTGCAGGATTGTAGTTCTTCTTGCTTCTGCTGTCTGCCCTCTCTATTTTTACTTTTAAAAATATAAACCATAGTACATTCTATTGTTTAAATTTTCCTCCTCTCTCTCCAATTAGAGATACTTGACTTAACTTTTCTTTTTCTTAAAAAACACATGATATAAATAAAAGTATATTTCAAATTAATATGGAATACAGATTTTATTATTTACAATCTGAACCACGATCATAGTAGTACTGTGCTATATCTCTAAATCAACAGCAAAATCCAACAAGATATCTGAACAACTATAAAAAGGACTGTTCTCTAAGTTTTGTTTAAAGTGTGTAAGCTTTTAATCATTTGCACTCTCCATTACTGGATTCTTCACAGTTATAGTAACATATTTTGTATAGTTTATGCTTCTTTCTCCGAAATTTTATAAATGTGCACTATTAACTTGTATTGAGTGTTCATTTGGTAGCAGAGACTCTGAAATGTGCCACAGATAAAAAATAGTCTGGTAGCCAGTATTCTAGTAAAATTTTACATTTATTATTATATTACGTCAGACTGTCATAGCAAAGCTATAAGGATGCTACCATCATTTTTCATTTCATAGGTGAAGATTCTGAGATTCAAAGAGATTATTTTAATCAAATATACATATATGGCCTGTCTCCAAAACTAGTGTTCTTTCAAAGTCTCCATGCTGAGTGCATTAAAAAATTTAAGGTAATGAAATAATTTCAAACAAAAATCATAATTTTAAAGGTTTTGAACAATTCAGACTTTTCAACAAGCATCTAACTTAATGACAACTGAGACCACATCAACTTCAACCTAGAAGATACACATTAATAATAACCTTCCCTTTCTAAATCTAATTTTGTGCAATGCACAGTTCTAAACACTATAGATTAATTCATTTAGTCTTCACAATTCTATAAGGTAAGTACTACTATTATTAAACCATCTTACAGTTAAGAACACTGAAGCAAAGAGAGGTTAGGTGGTTTTTCCTGGATCACAGAATGAATAGTGGCTCCAGGTTATGAACCAAGCACTGATATTAGAGTCCATGGCATAAATCTCATTTCTACACTGTCTGCTTCCATAGATGGATAGAGTTTAGTCTTCTATCTCTTGACATATAGATATGGAACTTAGATTATGATGGTGAAGTTGAGTAGCTCATTCATTTATGTTTTTATTTACACGCACAAATTTATTTTTAGGAACAGAGAAGTTCCCTGTGAAGAAAAAGGGCAGAGACTTTGTAAGAGACTCTTTTGAAAGATGTATAGTGGACTGAGCACATGTGTTTCCACTTCCGTTTCTTCTACTAACCCACTGCAATAGAAATATGGAAACATAAAACAGAATAAACCTATAATGAATCCACATAATAAACAAGAGAATGACAGGCATATAAACAAAGTGTACAAGATGGTCAGTGTATGGAAACAGGAAAATGGGGAAATAGGCAGATAAAGTTGCAACCTAGAGTGTGATTTTTAAAAGGCTACAGAGGAATGGAAGACATCCCTTTCCACAGAACTCCAGATGACGTTGATTTTAGCTTGGAAATAACAGAGTGAAGTGCAAAGAAAGGTTAAAAATAGGGTGATTAAGTCAAGATATTTTTATATGTAATACTACCTACCACCACACTGTCCCCCACCCTTTGCCCTAAGTTTACAGATGGCTAATGGCTGATAGAAAGTCTCAAATAAATACATAAGCAAAGCTCTTTTTTAAGATAGTCAGTGAAAAATTGGGGATATTAAGGCTGGTGCCCTGCAATAAGGTTCTTTTCATTCTGACCTTTGGGGAACCCAAATCCTGACCTTCTAAAGCAAAACCTGCAAACTCCCTCCTGTAAGACATTTTCATGCCATGCACCTATCTGTGCCTTCAGGAGAAAGCTTCATGTGTTAAATCTCTAAATGTAATGCAGTATGTGTTCAAAGCTATGCAGAGCTCCCAGGAAGAGCTCCCCCTGCAAGGAAGGTACCAAGTGAAAAGAGTTTTATTTTCATAAAGATAAAGGAAACCCAGGATAGATCACCCAGTCCTTTCTTAAATGTCATGGGAAACCGGGATATTCAGTTCAATGAGGAAAACTAGCAGAGTGGAAAGTAAACACTAAGATAAAACATAGAGATGCAAAATGAATAATTCATAAAATATCTTTTAAATCATCATATATTCAAGTACATATCTCATTCTAGAAAAGTTAAAGATTATTTTAAAAAGTAATATTTAGGGCTTCCCTGGTGGCGCAGTGGTTGAGAGTCTGCCTGCCAATGCAGGGGACACGGGTTCGATCCCTGGTCTGGGAAGATCCCACATGCCGCGGAGCAGCTGGGCCCGTGAGCCACAACTACTGAGCCTGCGCGTCTGGAGCCTGTGCTCTGCAACAAGAGAGGCCGCGATAGTGAGAGGTCCGCGCACGGCGATGAAGAGTGGCCCCTGCTTGCCACAACTAGAGAAAGCCCTCGCACAGAAACGAAGTACCAACACAGCCAAAATAAATAAATAAATAAATAAATACATAATTAAAAAAAAAAAAAAAAAGTAATATTTAGAGAATAAAACAGGACTCAGAGATTAAAAAGTATGTCTAAATAAAAATATTTTTAATAGAATGTCTAGAAAATGTGGTTGAGGAAATCTTCCATAATAAAGAAGAAAAAGACAAACAGAAAATACGATAGAAAAGGAAAGAAATAAAATATCAGTCTAAAAAGTCCAAAAGCTGTACTTGGAATCATTGGATTCTTCACTTCTATGCAGTCACAGGAAAAAAAAAAGAAGAAAAATTCCAGTTTTACTTAAAAATGTCCTTAATTGACCAGTAAAAAGTATCAATTTTGTTAAATCTTGACTCTTCAGTCCAGGCCTTTTTAATATTCTGAGTGACAAAATCAAGAGTGTGCAGAAAGCACTTCTGGTGCATACTGAAGTATGACTGTGTGGAACAAATGTACTTATGAGATGGTTTGAACTGCAGGAAGAATGTGCTAATTTTTTCACAGAATATCATTTTATCCTTGAAAGAATGTCTGACAATCTATGGCT